>NC_134354.1:778885419-779070419 GCF_048569485.1 Anomaloglossus baeobatrachus | reverse complement strand
TGCCATTGTTCTCCTAGCCATTAATCTCATTGAGTGGATGAAGATTATAGACCAGTGGAGCAGTCACTACAGTGGGTCTCCCATACAGTCCCAGGTGAGGGGCTCGGCCTCAGGAAAATACCTCCACCAATGCACAGTAAGAATTGGGGGGTCTATCCCAGGGGGTGGTTTGGGGTACTTAAGACACTGACGAGGGGATGCGCTTGGTGTTCGGCCTATTGTGAGCCGCTTACAATGTATGAGCGTCTCACATTGGGGGTAACTATAGCATGATCGGAGATAGTATGCACCAAAAAAAATAAAAAACCCCGTTCACTCTCTTTCGGAAGTGATTGGTTTGTAGCTGGCTGCATGTGGGCGGAGACCTGAATTTCCCAATTAGTGGCTTCCAAAGGGGTTCAGGTATAGTCCGAGTCCAGAACCAAACTTTATCTAAAGTCTGGCTTAACCCCCCGAACTGAACTTCCATGCGTCCGCCCATCTTGAGTCAGGAGTGTTATGGGTCCTCTTTGAAGGGAGTTGGTCACCAAGTACCGGAGCTCGGTGCACCATGGCGTGGCTGAGCCGTATTGCGCACCTTCCCTCCTGCTACGAAACAGACTAATAAGAAACTTGCAGAAAAGGAAACTTTACCTGTACCCCGCGGGAAATTTCAGGTTCATGTTCAGGTTCACCTGAAAACCCATCCGGCCAGTGTTATACACGGAGATAATCCAAAAAGAGACAGAACCACTGTTCCGAATATTAACTCAAAAACCCAACTCAACCCAAACTGTCAGCAGTAATATGCATCATCCAAAGAAATCAGTCTCCATGTTTCTACCAGGTCCCTAAATTCAGATTAAGAGAAATAAAAACTAAAAATAAAACCATCCTTGCACAGATCTCCGTGTTTTCTGCTTCTGCTTTGTATTCAGACGTGATCTGGCAATGTTCTTAAGGTCGCACCCCCTCCGGGTGAGATCCAAACTGATAACAGCTTTGTAAAATTAACATTTGCATGAAATGTCACACAGTTTGTTATTTCTAATAACCAACGTGGTGCCGTGGAAAAATAAAACGTAAACCTTCAAAAATCCATAAAAAGAAAAAAAAAATGCAAGACAACTTTTTGTAAACAACATATTTCTCCAGCAAGTGTTATAAAAAATGTACACACAAAAAAAGTAACAATAACCAATGGAAATACCAACAATATCCTATATTCCAACTTCTCCAACATTTCTACAGGGGGACAAACATGGGCTGAGTTTTTGGAAAAATGTGACAATTGGGACCAAAAACCAAGGATATATATGATGTGACCATAACCAATGCCAAGGAGATAAATCAAAACAGGGAAGCACTCGACTTTTCCATTGTGTTCCGTAATGTCAGGTTACAAATGACTGCAACTTGGTTGGTTTCACAGATAAATTGAAGCTCAAAAATAGATGCGCAAAAGGTCAAGGAGGTATAAATGTGCCCTCAGATAGAAGGGGCAAAGCTTTTCGGTCCCATCTCCTTGGTCACTCAAAAGAAATACCGTAACTTTTCACTGGAACGTGATTGCAACGTACAAACATTTTCCTTACCACCACATTCCCTTTTCTGGTCATTGCTCCTCCAGACTCCTCCACGGATCCCAATGTATCTCATTAACGAACCCTTCATTCCACCAAATTCATTGCTTTCATGAATTTTGGCAAGCTTTTACCTTGCCCGGAAGAGTTACTGTCTCTTTGTGAGGTCTTCCCTTGGCACAATTTTATTTCCTTATAACCAAAACCCTTTTTTAGCCATGCATCTCATCCATGACCCCAAATTGTGCTTTTTGGCCCTGCTAAATGTTCCTGCCCCAGTAGGTTTTGGGAGCCTTTGCCCTCACCCAAGAGAGTGGTCATCTATTCAGAAGGTCTTCCATACTTTTAAGAAGCCTCCAGGGCATTTCAGGAGATTTGGCAAATATGCAATAACCATAGCTGAACTTTCTTCTCAACATAAATGTTATCGTTAGCAAACAAGGCAGTGAGGAATTGGAACATTGCATGTAGTCTGGGCCTGAGAAGAAAAAGAAATGCTACTTGGCACTATGATTGAGATCTAAAAGTTATAGCGCCGGCATCCCTGCAATACCCTCTCTCCTCCGTCCCCAGCAGGGACACCAACTCATTTACCACCGCGGGCGGGCTGCATCATCTCCCGCACTCAAACAGCTGTCCACACTTGCTCCAGCTTGCTCCTCTTGCACAGGTCCACCGAGAGAGTGCTTAGGACGCATGCGCACACCTGCTCTCCTCTTAAAGGGTTGGCACACCATTTCCCAGAAGTGCCTCTCAGCCATAGACTAAGAGGCACTAGGTACTTAAGACATCATCCCACTTGGGGAGGTGCCTGAGCAACGCCTTTAGTTTGTTAGTCTACTGTCTGCTAGCTAGTTGTCAGGTCCCATGCTCCTGTACTGTTACCTATTCTGAGTCTGCCTTCCCATACCTATCTGTTCCTGAAATGCCCACCATACCTGTCTGTACTCTCATGCCACTCATGCTCGCCACCTCAACACCAGTGGTGAGCGCTACAAAAGTCTCCCATGCAAACCACTGATAAGAACTGGATGATAACTCTACCCTGATGCCAAGATCTAACACTGACTTAGTGGTATGTGTTATATGCCTATGATATCTGGGCTCATCACTATTCACGTTGGCATCAAACCGATTTGCCCACAGAGGCATTTTTAAGCTTATGTGCCCCACCGGCAAAATTGTCACCATACGTACTGGAACATGTGAAGCTTTGGACACCATCAGGGTCTGATGACTGCTTCCTCTACATCCAATAAAACCACCCCCTTGTTCTTGCCTTTGCCCTCACTTTAGTACTTTGATGGGCTCCCTAGCATTTTAAGAATTAATATTATCACAGTTCCTGATAGAAAAATATGCCAAACTCATCAAATGCTCTGAGCGTAAAACATGCCTTCATTTTCTCAGTATGGGCACACATCCGATGTGCTTAGCCCTATTATGACGTGGATGCAGAGCAGAATTTGGCACAAGGCATCACGAGACACAGGAGACCTTGTATGCTCACATTTAGGCAGGAACAGGTGCGGCACCCCACCTCTAATTGGTCACCGCGGAGGTAAGTACCTCATAAATGATAGCACAGTGAGCGGCAGTAAGGTTGATGAGGCATCTGTCAATCCGAATAGTGAAGTTAATCGGGCGGTGGCAGCTATATAGTCTAATCTGAATATGCATAAAGCTCACATGGTGTATATGAAAAGAAAAGCAATAGGATTCTGGAACGGAAATGTAAGCGGCCCGTCAAGTCTCTCAATCAGTTCGGCAACAAATGCATTATGCACCTGTCATGTTCTACATAAAGAATAGATGTGGGCAGCCGATCAACGCTCAGGTTCTGGAGAGAAACAGGTGCATTTTTCTTCTGTAACAGTCCATAACTGATCAAAACAAAGGTGAAGATAAATCGTGGAAAATGGAAAAACAAAGCAAAATGGGACAGAAAAAGTCTAAGCCATATTGTACCACTTATAAGGCGTCAATATACCTTCCCTCATCTTTTCACATAGTTTATATTTCTTTGATATAGGAACAGTTTACAAACAGGTGGTTACACGCAAAACTCCGTCGGCGGGAGAGAGATCTTCTCATGGACCTCTTTGAGTGGTTTACATGCAAAACTCCGTCGATGGAGAGACATCTTCTCATGGACCTCTTTGAATGGTTTACACACAAAACTCCATCGATGGCAGATAGATCTTCTCATGGACCTCTGAGTGGTTAACACACAACTCCATCGGTGGGAGAGAGATCTTCTCATGGACCTCCTTAAGTGTCTACCAGATCATGCTGGTGGTCCATGAAAAAAATAAACACATGAATTAGAAAACCCAAGTATTGTGTCCATCACACAATTATCCAATATGTAAGAAAACCTTGATTATCATAGGTGCTCACTGTCTCTGCTGTACAGTGGTTGGGTTTATCGTGGCTGTCAACTATGAATGGTTAACGTAACTTGTCGTAAAGCAATTACCCTGGATCAAAAAGTTAGAAAGAAAGGATTGGTTTCAGGAGCTAAAAGCTGTCTAGTACCTATCTTTTTATATAGATTATGAAGATTTTAGAATTCTACCTGAGTGAGCTCTCCATCAATGGAAATCTTCCAGCGGAAACTAGATATATATATAGCTGGGATGATTTAGTAAAACCTGCACTCGCAAGGGGTTGGACCCAATGGCCCTTAAGATCCCTTCCAATTCTACCATTCTATGATTCCCCGTTTAGATGTTCTATCAGCTTAACCCCTTCACGACCTTGGACGGATCTATCCGTCCAGGATCGTGTCCCGTTAAGCCCCGCCCCCTGCCGCGGGCAGGCGGCGTGGATCGGCACACATATCAGCTGTTTTCAACAGCTTACATGTGTGCCTGCTAGCCGCGGGTGGAATCGCTTCCACCCGCGGCCATTAACCCCTTAAATCTTGCTGCCAAAGTCTGGCAGCAAGATTTAAATGCACGCGGCCATGTTTGTTACTTACCGCCGCCCCCACCGGAAGTCACGTGTGTTATCACGTGACTATCGGTGGTTGCCATCGTAGCACAGGGTCATGTGATGACGCCTGCTGCTACGATGTTTCACTTTCGTTTTCCCTCGGCCGAGAGCAGAGGGAAAACCAAAGTGACTGAATCTGCTGATTACAACTGGATTGCTGTGATCAGCAGATAGCGATCAGCGATTGGATTGCTGATTGCTATAGCCCCCTAGGGGGACTAGTAAAATAAAAAAAAAAAGTAAAAAAAAAAGTTTTAAAAAAATAAAAAAAAACCAAAAAACCTAAAAGTTCAAATCACCCCCCTTTCACCCCATTGAAAATTAAAGGGTTAAAAAATAAATAAATATACACATATTTGGTATCGCCGCGTTCAGAAATGCCCGATCTATCAAAATATAAAATCAATTAATCTGATTGGTAAACGGCGTAGTGGCAAAAAAATTCCAAACGCCAAAATTAAGTTTTTTGGTCGCCGCAAGTTTTACGCAAAATGCAATAACAGGCGATCAAAACGTAGCATCTGTGCAAAAATGGTACCATTATAAACGTCAGCTCGAGACGCAAAAAATAAGCCATCATTGAGCCATAGATCCTTAAAAATAAGAACGCTACGTGTTTCGGAAAATGGCGCAAAACGTGCGCCACTTTTATTGGACAAACTTGTGAATTTTTTTAACCCCTTAGATACAAGTAAACCTATACATGTTTGGTGTCTACAAACTCGCACCGACCTGAGGCATCACATAGATACATCAGTTTGATCATATAGTGAACACGGTGAATAAAACATCCCAAAAACTATTGTGCGATGACACTTTTTTTGCAGTTTTTCCACACTTGGAATTTTTTTGCTGTTTTCCAGTACAATATATGGTAAAACCTATGGTTTCATTTAAAAGTACAACTCGTCCCGCAAAAAACAAGCCCTCATATGGCAAGATTGACAGAATAATAAAAAAAGTTACGGCTCTCGGAAGAAAAGGAGCAAAAAACAAAAACGCAAAAACGGAAAGTGCCCGGGGGCTGAAGGGGTCTTAAAGGGGGACTTAAATTGGTCAAAGACACGAGATACCTATTGAAGAGTCTGCTAAAGTTGACTCCTACATCCATGTTAAGTGTTATGTTGGCCAACGGTCGTACATAATTCCACCACGATGGGAATCTCTCAACTTTGAGCAATCCCATTTTGTTAAAAGGGTCAATTGATAACTGTCCCTCTGCTGGAATCCTTAACGATCGCTGGTAATCTTTGACATTAATTGTACAAATTCTGTGCTGCACTACCAGAGAAGAATTGAAGTATTATGCCGTGTACATCCATAGGTTGTCTGTTTAATTCAGGACAGATTCACCAGGGGGTGAGGAGCTCTTCGTAGCCACTCTCCACTCTGTCCAAGAGATGACAATAAAAGGAGAACACCTCCATTAAAAGGAATCTGTCAGTATGATAAACCCTCCTAAGCCATCTATATGGGAATACAGGTCATAAGAAGTAGGAGAAAGTGATACCTTGATATCTGAGATCCGATGTTTCATTACAGAGAAATCCAGGTTTTTTCTTTATATGTAAATGAGCTGTTGAGATCTATGAGGCAGACATAGATCTCCCTGTGAATCTGCCTCCAGAGATTATTGTAAATTAAAGGGGACATTACCAGTGTGAGACAGACTGTCAGTCATTACATTTCTTGCACTGGTAATGCCCACTTTTCATTTCTAATAAGCAGATTCTCAGGGAGCCGAGTCTTCATATTGTTTATGCCATTTTCCTGACTGCTAACGATCCAATACTAAGCATAGTTTAGGTGTTGTTGAATATTAAAATTATATGTATATATATATATATATATATATATATATTAATATGCACTGCTGCTAGTGAAACGTAGGCCCCGATGTAGACCATGTAGCACCGGTACAGGCACCATCTTGTGATCAGGAAGGAGTAGCATTAGGTAAGATATTAGAAAAGATAGCGTTGAGCCAAATGGGGGAGGAGTGACAGATGGTAAGTGGGTTGGATAGTGGTGTGGCCCTCTTGGGGCGCCAGAAAAGTGGGCCAGTCAAAGAAGTGGGCCAGTCAGAAAACCTCGAGAACTCCGGAGACTACGGCTCACCCCGGCGGGCTCATGGAAGTCGTGTTACTAAACAGCCAACGGGGGCCCAAAAATGGATGACAGTGTAAGGAAGAGGGGGAAAAGAGACACAGGTCCGGCAGCTTGAGGACGAGATCCAAGATAGTGGGGATAGGTCAAGAAAGCATTCTGCACAATACAAGAAACAGCAGAACCATGAGACGTTGAGGCCATCTCTGTCATAGGTGTGTGGAGAGTAAACCCTACAAGTTTGGTATCTTAAGAGAACTCTGGTGTGGCTTCTTTTACTACTTGATCTACGACACGGACCGGTCGGGGAGTATGGACACGGGCCTGAAGAAACCAGTAAGTGTCGCAATCCCTGCTAAAAGTACTACATGCACACGAGGGCTCCTTGGCATCGTCCATGCCTTGCTTCACTATCGCCTCTCCTTAGAAGTGCTGTACTCGGCTATCTCCGACAGTCCCAGCTCTCAGACCCCCATCGATCAGCGTCTTCTCCCCTCCCTCAGAGGCTTGCACTTCACTTTGGGATATTCAGACAAATTTCCACATCACAGAACAAATAAGAATAGAAATTGGTAGAGACTCATTCCTCCCTCAATTGTGGGGTCTGGAAAAAGTGCAATTTTACACCTGTATCGACTTTTCCAGGGAATATGCCGGCTAAATTGTATCAATATGACACGTTAATAAACTCTCACAGTGGGAGCCTGGGATTCTATAATTTCTTCTCTATAAAAGTCTATGAACATGGCTATAAACCTCGCGAGTGCACAGCATGGGTCCCCAGCTCATCTGGTATGGAGAACGTTACCCGTTAACATACATTAAGCCCTGCCTTAGAGCCATTCGCCATCAAACAGCTACGGTAGAATGTAACCTCTAAAGAACAATCCAGATCTTATCAACTTACAGATGCACACGATAAAGCTGAGCAAATACTAATGCAGCCTGACAGGTGCAGCGTAATGTACCAAAAGACCTCTTATTTCCCAGAAACGTGCCCGTAAATGGCCAAGCCGGAGCGCGGAGGCAACGAGCAAAAGCAAATGAAAATGTAAAAATGTAATGCGACACGAGAACGTAATGAGCAAAATGGGATCTGCTAAATAAGGTCATGAAAAAAAAAGGAAAATACAGAAAATATTTAGTATAGATTACAATGAGCAATAGTAAGGCACAGGACTCTAGCATCTCCACCTTCAGGGGTAATCTGGAGGTTAGGGATACGGTCCCCTAGCGTTAGGAACAGTATAGGAGCCCTTTGTTTCTCGCTATCCTGCACTTACATCATGACAATGCATTTCCATAATCAAAGTGGAACTTCAATAATGTTGACTTCTGATACATCCCATTGATATATGTTTAGGTGCTAAAAGTAGAATTTTAGAGGGTTGGTTTTTTTTTTTTTAACACTGGACCCACATGGGCTCTTTATTTGCAGCTAGTGATAGGCGAATAGTAACTATTCGAATTCGGATAATGCTTACCGAATATGAAGTATTATTCAAGCATTCGTCAAGACAAGAAAAATGCTCGGGTTCCATTAGGTTTGTTATTCGTGACGAATATCAGAGTAGTAATTTGGGATTTGTTATGAATAACCTGAACATGAATAGTTACTATATGTCCATTACTATTACCACCAGATGAAAAGCATATATAATTTTAGGGGTAGTACTACAATAAAAATAGAAGTAGAAGGTTGCTTTATCATTGGAGATGGGGATTATTTACTGAAAAAGCAGTGAAACTATGGAGCTCTCTATGACACCAATGCGGTCATGGTTGATTCAAGATTAGCCGGTATGTTTTTTTTTAGAATACATACTATGGATAGGAGAAGGGGCGTAACAATTATGGTTGCAGGAATTGCGACAGGGTCCGAGGGCTCGCTGACCCCAGCACCTGTTTCAGCTGGATGTGCATCTGGGGGCGTGCATCCAGCTGAAATGCAGTGCAGGACAGAGACTTGTCAGGTCCCTGCACTGCAATGTGCTGGGCCGACCATTAAAGATATGAATATTTAATGCATCCCATACCCAAGATCCTGCCCACCTCTTTGAACTGAAGAAAGATGTGGGTGGGATTATGGGTGTAGGGAGCAGTGAATATTCATGTTCTTTAATTATTCTTTAATAGTAGCACACGTGACCGCCCAGTAGCTGGCTTCCTGCAGCAGCTAGGTGGTCACGTGTGCCACTATTAAAGACTATGGATATTCACTACTCCCCATCCGGGCATATGGAACGAAGATTATGCCAGCAGTTGACAATGGTGTAAGTGGGTGCGCCTAGATGGGGACATATGCCAGGATGGGGCCATGATGAGGACATATACCAGGATGGAGATGTATACCAGGATGGGGCAATGCAGATAAATGCCAGGATGGGATTATGACAGGAACATGGAGGGTATGATGGGTACATATATACCAGGATGGGGCCATGATATGGGTACATATATGCCAGGATGGGGCTATGATGGGGACATATGCCAGGATATGAACATATACCAGGATATAGCCGTGATGGGGTCATACACTAGGATGGGGCCATGATGGGGACATGTAGGGCCAGGATGGGGACATATACCAAGATGGGGCGATGATGGGGGCATATATACCGGGATTGGGCAATGATGAGGACATATATTCCTGGAAGGGGCCATGATGGGTACATATATACCAGGATAGAGCCATGATGGTGACATACATACCAGGATGGGGCCATTATGGGGACATATACCATGATGGGGACATATACCAGGATGTGAGACATATTTACCAGGATACCAGGATGAGGGACACATTTACCAAGAAGTAGCTTAGGATGGAGGTCATTACTACACAATGAAGGGGGAGGCAACTCTTATGGCTTTCTGGATTTGGAATGCTACAATGGCCCATACATCTCACCAAGATTTAGGGAGAAAGCCCAGGCTCAAACTATGCAAACCAGAACCCATCAGACTCTAGTTGCGCCACTGAATATGAGCTTAAGTTGAGTATTTTCAGAAGATTTTTCTGCAGCAAAAAAACCCCTGTATGTTGTCAGGAAAAATAATACCTTTCTTAGATTTTTTTTGATGCGTTTTTACGCTTGGGTTTTTTCCCCCTGCTAATGTAAGTTGGTGAAAAATGCGGGAAAAATGGTGAAAACTGCTGAAAAAAAAAATGCTTTGATGGTTCAAATCTGCAAAAAAAAAAATAAGCAGTGTGGATATGAGATTTCAGAAGTCTCAGTATCTTTGCTGGTGCTGTAAAACACTTTTTTACTGCAAAAAAATATGAGGGGAAAAAACAGAATAAAAGCAGCAACTAAATGAGCCCTACATCTACTGGATCCTTGAGATGGGACATCGATCCAGGCAACTAGTCTGAATTCCTTGCAGATTTTTGAGCCTTATTTGGGGCAATGAACATTTGCTTCATCAGGTTTTTGGAATCCTGGATCACCACTTTTTCTAACTTTATCAGATATGAAACTATCCTAGTTCGACTGTGAAAACTGCAATATTTCAGGATGGTTTGTTTGTTAGTATATATTATATGTATATATATGCCTTGCGAAAGTATTCGGCCCCCTTGAATTTTTCAACTTTTTCCACATGGATTTATGTCTTTTTACATCAATTAAGAAATGTGTTCCTCAGACCATCCGGGGGCATCACAGCCCGGACCAGACCCCAATCAAAGGACAATAAAACTTTCACACTGCTTATCTATGAACTACAACAATATTTATGGCCACAACAGTTTGCCCCCTTGCCATAGTGATAGTTCTGCTTCACATAACTTGTTTTTTTTTTACTGCACTATTCTACGTCCTGTTGTGTATAAATATGTGACACTTCAGATTGTGTGTTATATCATGCCTGATGAAGAGACCTGAGTAGTCTCGAAAGCTTGGTATATACTACTGTACCGTCCCGCGCTTGGCTGCAGCCGAGCCGAGCCGCTCGGATCCGGGCTCGTTGGTGGGTGGCTCGAGCGCCTCCAGACCTGGGGTCACTTTGCTCTGAAAGGGGATGCTGGCGCTTTTGGTGGGGGGTTAGGTAGGTGCACGGCAGGAGCCGAGCTTGAGTTCGTGACGCTACCCACGGGACGTGGTGAAGGTAGACAAAACTGCTGCAATTATGGGGTACCCGGGGGAGATGGTAGTGCAGCCAGATGTTAACCCCTCCGTGGGCAGGGATGATGGCCCTGGGACCCATTGGGGATAGCTGGGCGGTGCAGGGTGATGTGCGCGGCAGGAGGGCACTGTTGTACTCACTGTTATTGACACACACAAGTCACTGGTAAACCAAGTTGATGGTGGTCGGTGCCCACAGCCGGCTGCGGTCGGGTCCCCCACCCGGATGGTGGTCTCTGCCTTTCTCCTGCACCGTGTTGTGTAGCTGTAGACTGCCTGCGCTTCAGCGACGGGAGTCCGCTCCCCGTCTTTGTGTATGTCGGGAGAGCCCTTTTGCCCGCAGACGCTGGCCCATGGGATCTCTCTGCCTGTGTGGTGGCTTTCTATCCCCCTCGGTGGGCTGTTGTCTTCAGTCGGGACTTGGGTGGGAAAGGACCTATAATCCAGACCGCAATCAGTTAATTAACTCAGTCCAGTGGATTCTGGACCTCGTTTCAGGGTCTGAGTACCCCCCTTTGTGCTCCGGTTTCCGAGTCGGTTCCCCGGGTCGGTACCGGCGGGCCACTACCCTGTCCCGGTCCACCACAGTTCCACCGAGCCATCTTCCCGGCTCCTGCAGGCTGAGGCCACCGCTTGCCTCCTAGCCAAAATGTTCGGGATACAACCCTCACACCTGTCAGCCTGTCGCCGGCCTGTCTCACAGGCCTCACCTCCTCACTCCTCAACACTCAAACTGATCTCTTCAACTGACCGTGTTTTCCTGCCTCAGGCCCTCTGAACTCCTCGGCGGGCGTGGCCAATTGCCTGGCTCCACCCCCGTGGTGTGTCCATCAAGCACTGAGGGAGGTGACTAGGGTTTTTGTGGTTGGCTGATGACTCCTTTTTAGGGGACAGGTGTTGTGCGGGGGTCTAACTGTGACTACTTGGCTAGTCCAGGGCGTCACATTACCATCTTTTCAGTTAGCCATTAAAAGGTATCAACCACTGAGGACTTCAGTTCTTTAAAACAATTTTTTATCTCTACTGGCTAACACTGTACAAAGATATATTTTACCTGTATCAACCTTTCACACATTTCAGGCTTCAAATGTAAAGATACAAATATTAATGTTCTGGTGAAGAATCAACAACAAGTGCACACAATTGTGAAGTTGAATGAAATTTATTGCTTATTTTAAACTTTTTAAAAAAATAAATAACTGAAAATTGGGGTGTGCAATATTATTCATCCCCTTTACTTTCACTCCAGAAGTTCATTGAGGATCTCTGAATGATCCAATGTTGTCCTAAATGACTGATGATGATAAATATAAGCCCCTGTGTATAATCAAGTCTCCGTATAAATGCCCCTGCTCTGTGATAGTCTCAGGGTTCTGTTTAAAGCACAGAGAACATCATGAAGACCAAGGAACACAACAGGCAGGTCCGTGATACTGTTGTGAAGACGTTTAAAGTTAGATTTGGTTACAAATATAAACATAGCAACAAATAGAGGACAATATCCTCCAAAAATTAAGTATTACTTACAGCAAGATGGGCTGCAGTGTGTACATCGCCCTGGCCAAAAACTAGTACTCTAGCAGGATACAACTAAACCCCCACTAAAGTGGAAGCGTCACAGGTGCAGGAGGAGCAAATCACACACACACACACCTATGGAGGTGAAGCCTGAAATGTGGGAAAAGGTTGAAAAATTCAAGGGGGCCAAATATTTTTGCAAGGCACTGTATATACGGTATATAAAAAAATCAATTTAATCTGCTCCTCTTACCTGATCTTTTTTTGATTAGTCAGCCTGGCGCGATGTTATTGAGATAGCCACCTGATGCTGATGTGACGAGGCTGGCTAATCAAAAGAAGAGCAGCGGTTGTCACCAGGAAAATGGTGACTCTCATGGCTCCTGTCCAGAAAGACAATTTTTATGTATACTGTGTATATATATATATATATATACACACACATATGCATATACACACAATATATACAATAATTTTTATATATTATATTTAATATTTTATATATTTATATATATATATATATACATATATTTTTAATATATAAATATATATATATATATATATATATATATATATATATATATATATATAATTTAATATTTATATATTATAGTAATATTTATATATATAATATATATATATATATACTGTGAGACTGTGACCGGGGTTATCTATGACGGCCGGTATGTCTCGCCCCGGTTGTGCTCACTCCATGATAGAAAGTAAATCCACTCTAGGGTTAATGCTGTTTCCCTACAGGCTGAAGGAAGGGTTAAATGGAAACAGGAACAAGGGCAGGTGTGCCGGGTGTGAGGGAGTGAACACAACTCCCTGAGTTCTCTGCTGGAGAGGCACATGTATATTGGTGTGGACTTTTGTTTGGACATTAAACCGTGTGCTGTGAAACTTAATGCCTGGATCCCGTGTCTTCTGCTGCGCAGCCGACCGTGCTACCTCACATATGGTGGAGAATCGGCGGGCATCCCGGCCGGTGAGGTGTAGCTTCCTTTTCTGGTGACCCGGTAGCACATGTCCTGGATTCAAGCGGCTATACTACGGCCCAAACCCAGCGACGCCATGGAGGACATACTAAAGCATTTGGCTCAGGCTAATGCACAGCAGCAACAGACCAATGCACACCTGCTCCAATCCTTGAAATTGCAGGACCAAAGACACCAAGAACAGCTGGTTCAGGCCAATGCACGTCAGCAGCAAGCCTTACAATTGCAGGAACAAAGACATCAAGAACAGATGGTTCTCCTGGCCAAGTCGATCCGTGCTGGACTGGCACCAACAACCCCAGGACCGGGTGATGACGGCAGCGTCCGGAAAGCGTTGCAAAAGATGACCCCGGGGGATGATGTGGAAGCGTTCCTGGCGGTGTTTGAGCGGGTGGCCGAGCGGGAAAAGCTGCCGACCCCCCAGTGGGCTGAGGTATTGTCGCCCTATCTGACGGGGGAACCCCAAAAAGCGTACCTGGACCTCTGTACCGAGGACGCCATTGACTATGTGACCCTAAAAGCCGAAATACTGGCACGGTTGGGGGTGAATACCTATGTACGGGCTCAGCGGGTAAATCAGTGGTTCTATGAGGAAGCCAAACCCGTACGCTCCCAGGCCTATGACTTGTTGCATCTTGTAAAAAAATGGTTGCAGCCTGACACTCTGAGCCCGGCGCAGATGGTGGAAAGGGTAGTAGTGGATCGTTTTGTGCGCACTTTACCCGTCACTGTTCAACGGTGGGTAGGACAGGGTGACCCGAGTACCCTGGACCAATTAGTGTCCCTGGTAGAGCGGCATGTGGCTACGCAGGACTTGATACGGGACACTGAGACTTTGCGTACCGCCCGTCGGTCCGGCCCTCCAAGCCTAGGGCCAAGGACCCACCGCCGACAACGGTGCAGGAGTCCCCTACCGTCCCGCCTGAGGCCGCGGCCGCCAATCCTGAGGTCCGGAAGGTTCTGTACCCTAAACGACAACCCGTCAAGGGGGTTTCCGTCCCCATTAGATGTTGGCGGTGCCAGCGGGTGGGACATATGGAAGCCGAGTGTCCACTCACCACGGAGCCCATGGATTGTGGGGTTACCCGGCGGGGTTCAATGTATGCTCAGGTGGTGTGTACCGCTGACCTGGTCTCCCCAGAGACGGAGCCCCACTTGTGTCAAATACAGGTGAATGGATGTCCGGTTACAGGATTGTTGGATTCCGGAAGCTTAGTGACCCTTGTGCGATCCACCTTGAGGGCTAAAGTAAAGGCCACAGGACGTACCGTGAGGGTGGTTTGCATACATGGGGACCGCCGAGACTATCCCACGGGGATTGTCACCATCACAGCACCTTGCGGTCAGGTGCAACATGAGGTGGGACTTCTTAACACTCTTCCTTATGACGTGATCCTAGGAAGGGATCTGCCCTATTTTTGGACTTTATGGAAGGGACCCCCTAAGTCTCCTCAGATATTGGTCAGTCCGGGACCTGAGCCCTACAATCCTGAATCCGGGACACCTGCCGTAGGGGTCCCCATGATAGGGACAGAATGTGAACCCGATAAGTCGCCCCTAGAGGTATTGGCAGGAGAAGCTGAGACGGTCGAACCCATCCCGGAGTTGGAGGCGTCCCCGGATACGTTTGGGACTGCCCAACTCCAGGACCCTACATTAATACATGCCCGGAGTCGGGTGACAGTAATTGACGGGGTGGCACAGCTGCCCGGTGCCCAGGTAAGGTACCCCCATTTCGCTCTTAAGCAGGATTTACTCTACCGGGTAGATGAAATACGGGGCGTGGGGGTAGAGCAGTTGGTGGTGCCCCAGCCGCATCGTCGGCGGGTCCTCGACTTGGCTCATAAACACCTGATGAGTGGCCACCTAGGGGTCAAGAAAACGCAGGAGCGAATATTGCAAAGGTTCTATTGGCCCGGAGTCTTTGGGGAGGTAAAACGGTTCTGCGAAACCTGCCCGGAGTGTCAGCTTACCGCACCCCTGACCCATTTTCGCAGTTCGTTGGTACCGTTACCCATTATAGAAGTCCCTTTTGAACGGATAGGGATGGATCTGGTGGGGCCCCTCATAAAGTCCGCTCGAGGGCACCAACACATCCTAGTGATCGTTGACTATGCCACCCGGTATCCCGAGGCGATACCTCTCAGACATACTGCAGCAAAGCTTATAGCTCGGGAGTTGTTTGCTGTGTTCTGCCGGGTGGGGTTGCCCAAGGAGATCCTTACGGATCAGGGGACCCCATTCATGTCTAAAGTGACCAAAGAGCTATGCCGGCTACTCCAGATCAAGCAGTTGCGTATGTCTGTGTATCATCCTCAAACGGACGGTTTAGTGGAGCGATTCAATAAAACCCTGAAAACCATGCTCAAAAGGGTAATTTCAAAAGACGGGAAAGACTGGGATATGATGCTTCCCTATTTGATGTTTGCCATCCGTGAGGTGCCACAGGCATCCACGGGGTTTTCGCCTTTTGAATTGTTATACGGGCGACATCCCCGGGGATTGTTGGACCTGGCAAAGGAAACATGGGAGCAAGAGCCCACCCCCCATAAAAGTGTGATTGAACACATTTTGGGTATGCAGAACCGCATAAGCGCGGTCATGCCAATTGTGAAGGAGCATTTACAGGAGGCTCAGGCCGCGCAAAGCGGCCGCTACAATAGACAAGCCACCGTGCGGACCTTTAAACCCGGGGATCGGGTGTTGGTATTAATCCCCACGGCGGAGAGTAAATTCCTGGCTCAGTGGCAAGGCCCCTATGAGATAAAGGAAAGAGTCGGGGTGGTTAACTATAAAGTATTGCAGCCCGGTAGGCGGAAACCTGAACAAATATACCATGTCCACCTATTAAAACCTTGGCAGGAACGGGAAAGCCTGATGGCTGTTTTTTCCCCATCTCCCTCCTCTTCGGGTCGTTCACCTCCGGCTCCAGCGACCTCCGGAGAGGACGAACCGGAAGTAAGGATTGGAGAAGCCCTCACCAAGACTCAGAGGCGAGAGGCCAGACGGTTGGTTCAGCAGAACCCCGATGTCTTCTCCGAGCTGCCCGGTAGGACCAGTCTGATACGACATGATATTGTCACCGAGCCCCACCTGAAGGTACGCCTGAAGTCATACCGGGTACCGGAGGCTCGACGACAAGCCATATCGGAGGAAGTAAAGACAATGTTACGCCTGGGGGTCATCGAAAAATCCCGGAGTGAATGGGCTAGTCCGATTGTCCTAATACCAAAACCCGATGGCTCCTTAAGGTTCTGCAATGACTTTAGGAGATTGAACGAAATATCCAAGTTCGATCTCTACCCCATGCCCAGGGTGGATGAGCTGATTGATAGGCTGGGACAGGCGCGGTATTTTACCACGCTCAACCTGACCAAGGGGTACTGGCAGGTGCCACTGACGGAGTCCGCCAAGGAGAAAACCGCTTTTGTTACGCCGGAGGGTCTCTTCCACTATGTTGTCTTGCCTTTTGGGTTACATGGCGCTCCGGCCACGTTCCAGAGGTTGATGGACTTAGTGCTGGAACCCCACCAGGCGTATGCATCAGCGTACCTTGATGACATCATTATTTACAGCTCCGATTGGCAGACCCACTTGGAACAGGTACAAGCGGTGGTGGACGCGCTTCGAACAGCCGGATTGACAGCCAATCCCAAGAAATGTGCGTTGGGACTCACGGAAGCCCGCTACTTGGGCTACGTGATAGGCCAAGGAGTGATTAAGCCCCAAATTAACAAGGTTGAGGCGATCCAGAAGTGGCCTAGACCCCTGACCACGAAGCAGGTTAGGGCCTTCCTGGGTATCGTGGGGTACTACAGGAGGTTTGTAAAGGATTTTGCGGGACTATCAGCCCCCTTGACGGACCTTCTCAAAGGCAAGAAGTCCGTCATGGTGCGCTGGACTCCGCAGGCCGAGGACTCCTTCCGGGCCCTGAAGGGGGTCCTGTGCGGACAGCCCGTTCTCGTACACCCTGATTTCCGGAAGGAGTTCATAGTACAGACTGACGCCTCAGAGGTCGGCCTGGGGGCTGTGTTGTCTCAGGTGGTTCAGGGGGAGGAACACCCCGTCACCTTCTTAAGTAGGAAGCTCACCCCTCCCGAGCGGAATTATAGCGTAGTGGAGGAGTGCCTGGCGATCAAGTGGGCCTTGGAGTCCCTGCGCTATTACCTGCTGGGACGGCAGTTTCGCTTGGTGACGGATCACTCTCCACTGGTCTGGATGAGGTCCACCAAGGAACGGAATGCCCGGGTTACCCGGTGGTTCCTTTCTCTGCAGAACTTCCGGTTTACGGTTGAACATAGGGCTGGTGGGTTGCAGGGCAACGCCGATGCCTTGTCCCGCGGCCCGTGTTTGATGGCGGGAGTTCAACCCCGCACGCTTGAACTGAGGGGGGGGGTATGTGAGACTGTAACCGGGGTTATCTATGACGGCCGGTATGTCTCGCCCCGGTTGTGCTCACTCCATGATAGAAAGTAAATCCACTCTAGGGTTAATGCTGTTTCCCTACAGGCTGAAGGAAGGGTTAAATGGAAACAGGAACAAGGGCAGGTGTGCCGGGTGTGAGGGAGTGAACACAACTCCCTGAGTTCTCTGCTGGAGAGGCACATGTATATTGGTGTGGACTTTTGTTTGGACATTAAACCGTGTGCTGTGAAACTTAATACCTGGATCCCGTGTCTTCTGCTGCGCAGCCGACCGTGCTACCTCACAATACACACAATATATTTTTTATATATTATATTTAATATAATATATATATATATATATATATATATATCAAATTTAATATTCATATATTATAGTTATATATTATATTAATATTTTGTGTGTATATATATATATATATATATATATATATAAAAATATTTTAATATATATATATAGATATAGATATAGATATATAGGACATCCCTTTCAAATATCATGTAGAAGAATTGGGCAGATTCAGTTATTTTCTCCCATCAGGTTCAGAAGTATATCGAGTCATCTGTCTCAGATGCTGCCGATTCAGCAACTTTTTGAGGCAAAGTCTTTCCAAACCGAAGATCAAAGGACTCTCGGGGAATACGTAGAATCAAAGTGTTCATTACATATTCAAGCTTTCTCCTGGCTTCCCAATTCTCATTAGAAATGATGAAATGAGCTTTTATTTACACTCGCCCCATTTACGCGGCTTCAATGGTAAGGATTCAAAGCCATTTAAGAAAAATTCTGTGGAAAGCCTACTAATTTACCAGCCGGTCGTGCCGCGACGCTAAAGAAGAAAAGGAAGAGAAGAGGAAATATCACGTTTCTAAGCTCATAACGAAGCACTGACGAGAGGTTGTATCAACAATGTTCATTTTTACTGTTTATTATATGGAAACACGACCTCTGTATACTCGAAGGACAGCTTCCTTCTTGAGAACATGTAAAAAAAAAACAGCCTGAAGAAGAGCGCATTTGGAGCTGCTCGCTAATCTACCGGCCTGGCATGATTTGCTTTATGTATTTAATTTCACTGAAGGATTTTATCTACAACATAAAATTTTATGTTGTGTTTTATACACAGAGTTTTTTTACTGATGCATTGCCCGGTAAAACTAGCTTTCTAGATTTTTCTCAAGATCTTAGAAAATAAGACTTTCATTTTTAAAGGGCTGTGTGATGTCCTCACTGTTAAAAATATTATTTGGTCGGACTCTGAAAATGAATGAGATGAGGATTTGTAGGCAAGAAGAAAAATTAGCCATGTATAAGTAGATCAAATGTCAGAGAAGTAGACTAAATATGTTATTTATAGCATTGAGGTTTCTATTTTGCCATTAGCCTCCATTTTTTTTTTTACACCTGTGGATATATTGATGATTACTTTTTATTTTGCATACTTTATTTTTTAATCTCCACTTGTCATGGTGACAGACAGTCCCATGGTGTCCGGCTATAGAAGGTCACAGAGTTTGGCTCTGCATACTGCTCCCTGACCTTCTATTATTTCTGCTTGGTTTTCATCCCTTTCCCTTTAGAACCCTGCAGAGTGCCTCAGCCTTTCAGCTGCTTTTCATCAGCACTAACCTGGTGCCTTTATATACCTTCACTTCCTATTACTTGGAGCTGGTGATAGCTCTAACTTGAGATCCTGAGTGCAAGCAGTTGGCTTGCAATTATCTGGAGTACTTTGTTGCATTTTGCAGTCCCTCACCCTGTATCTACCTTGAGATAAGTTGTCTGTTGTTTTCCCTTGTTTGTTATTTGTGTGTGTCCTTTAACGCCTAGTGGGGTTGACTAAAACCTAATCCAATCCACTCCCTACCTAGGGCTCAGATCAGGGTCAGCCTAAGGCCAGGTATCCAGCTTGGGGCATAGGTGCGGAATCTATCTACAGCTATCTAGGGCAGTGAGGGACCCCAGGGACCAGCAGTAGGTTTGGTCAGCGGTCAACATCTTCCCTTTCCCTAGACGCAGTATTTCCCTTCTCTTCTCTTTCATCAATTGCTTGGATCCCCATAGCTAGCGTGACACCACCCTTGAGGAACAATGCCCTACCCTCAAAGATCCATAATCACCCCTTTGAAGAAAGTTAGCAAAAAAAAGTCCCAGGCCTCCGATGTGGCCTATTTCAATGGACAGTCCTGCAATGATTGTGTGTTGACAGCTATTCCAGACTGTCCATCCTTAAACTAATTACTCTAATTAGTAAAAAGCCAATTTTTTTACATTATGATGTGCTAGCAAATCCTCGATTTTGAGACTCTAACTCACATCTTACCAAGGGAGACAAAAAATACCAACAGAATATCAGGAAAATCCTTTTTCCCCCTGCTGTTCTTTTTGCTCCATTTATTTGAAAATTTGAGGAGCCAGGATGAAAAGAAAGAAAGGACACACACCATGTATTGTCAAATGAATTGTAAAATTTTACCACTTTGCAACATTTTTGTAGTGGGGTATCGTGCAGAAACAATGCAAAAATTTGGGACGGCAATGGGCTAAATGATTGGCCCATGCTAGGCCAGTTTTGTAATCTACCATATATTGGCCAAAAGTCTGCTCTCTTATTATCTGGAAGATTTTAATTTAGCCGAAAGTAAGAAAAAAAAAATCTCTTAAGTCTTCTCCAGCAAACTGCAGACAAAAATTACAACAATTAAGAGAGGAAACGCTAATGACTGTGGGTGGGGGTTGAATTTACGCCAGTGTCTAATTAGTAGCAGGCAGGCAGCCAGCCACGTACTAATGGACTGTTAATGTACAGACGTTATTAAAAGGCAAAATGAATACCGTTGGGTGGGGGGGCAGTCAACGAAGAGGAAAACCCAACCAGTATATTACATGCCCAATAATAAAATTCAATAAAATTTAAATTTCCAAATAATAAAATGATTTTAAAAATTTCTCGTCCACTTTTGACCGTTCACTCCCAATTACTGCCCAGCATTTTTCGTTGGTTGTCACCAAATCCACTCTTGTAAACAGAGGCCTGCCCATAATATTGAAAGCGAGGGAGAATAAATAATCACACCATCATGGAAATTAAATTAATTGAGCGCCAATCGACTTCTTAGATAAACTATCCCTGTCTGTAAACGTCAATATATCACTATAAAAGGACTCCCAGAAATAAACTCCACTTTTGAGCCATTCTAAAGGGAATTTACAGCCAATAAGTATATAAAGAAAACCCAATCGCCGTATCACGAAAAGTTAAGCAACTTTCAAAAATACTTTTTGTTCCGATAGCGATAGATATAGATAGATAGAGATACGTAGATATATAGATATAGAGATACGTAGATATAGAGATATAGATAGAGATACGTAGATAGATAGAGATACAGTACAGACCAAAAGTTTG
Organism: Anomaloglossus baeobatrachus; assembly: GCF_048569485.1. NCBI lineage: Eukaryota > Metazoa > Chordata > Amphibia > Anura > Aromobatidae > Anomaloglossus > Anomaloglossus baeobatrachus. The sequence goes on along the minus strand of NC_134354.1, from coordinate 779,049,274 downwards.
TACACGGCTTCTCATCTTTAGAACAACTGTTAAGAGGAGACTTTGTGCAGCAGCCTTCATGGTAAAATAGCTGCTAGGAAACCACTGCTGAGGACAGGCAACAAGCACAAGAGACTTGTTTGGGCTAAAGAACACAAGGAATGGACATTAGACCAGTGGAAATCTGTGCTTTGGTCTGATGAGTCCAAATTTGAGATCTTTGCATCCAACCACCGTGTCTTTGTAGAAAAGGTGAACGGATGGACTCTACATGGCTGGTTCCCTCCGTGAAGCATGGAGGAGGAGGTGTGATGCTGTGGAGGGGCTTTGCTGGTGACACTGTTGGGGATTTATTCAACATTGAAGGCATACTGAACCAGCATGGCTACCACAGCACCTTGCAGCGGCATGTTATTCCATCCGGTTTGCATTAGTTGGGCCATAATTTATTTTTCAACAGGACATTGACCCCAAACACACCTCCAGACTGTGTAAGGGCTATTTGACTAAGAAGGAGAGTGATGGCTGCTACGCCAGATGACCTTGCCTCCACAGTCACCAGACCTGAACCCAATCGAGATGGTTTGGGGTGAGCTGGACCGCAGAGTGAAGGCAAAAGGGCCAACAAGTGCTAAGCATCTCTGGGAACTCCTTCAAGACTGTTGGAAGACCATTTCCGGTGACTACCTCTTGAAGCTCATCAAGAGAATGCCAAGAGTGTACAAAGCAGTAATCAAAGCAAAAGGTGGCTACTTTGAAGAACCTAGAACATAAGACATACTTTCAGTTGTTTCACACTTTTTTTTCTTTAGTATTTCATTCCACATGTGTTAATTCATAGTTTTGATGCCTTCAATGTGAATCTATAATTTTTAGAGTCATGAAAATAAAGAAAACTCTTTGAATGAGGAGGTGTGTCCAAACCTTTGGTCTGTACTGTACATAGATAGAGATAGATAGAGATAAGGTAGATAGATAGATAGATAGATAGAGATACGTAGATAAATAGTGATAGATCGAGATATGTAGCTATAGATAGATAGAGGGATAGATAGATAGATAGATAGATAGATAACGATACGTAGATAGATTAATAGATAGATAGATTGCCGGCATGATGCTTCTTATGGAAAGAATCCCATTGCCTTCTGGAATACATCCAATCTTCCGGTTGATACGTCTGTGTCACACAAGCTGCCGCCAACAGTTACTTCCTAACATCGCTCTCACGTTTGGACTGTTAATTGAATTTCAGTAGCTGCAAAGTGTTAAAACCGTCCCTTCTACAGAAGAAGAAAATGAAGAATGCCACGAAATCTTCATTAAACAACCTCCAATACTTTTCCAGAAATTTATGAAGGTGATCAATTTACACTGTTATATAAGCTACATGTGATGCTAGTCACTACTCAGGAAAGGCGGGGTCTAGTAACAGGAGAACACATATAGATACAGGGAGTACACAGAGGCGTAGTCAGGTAACAATACGAGGGTCAGAAGTCTGGGAAGGCACATAATGGGTTCAGAGAGAAAACTGAGACATGGTCAGGTAACGGTCAGAGGTCAAAAGCCAGGAGGTCACAACAGGAACAGGCAGCGGGCAGAGAGGAGTCATACAACAGTCTGGGGTCGGGAAACAATAGATCAGAGCACAGGCAGGAACACAGGCCAACAGCACAACTGCAGAACCAGAATGTACAACTGGCAAGGTTCTGGGGGAGCATGCTCAGTAAAGAAGCAGAGCAATTACCCAGAAGATGGAACTGCTGAGCAATCAACACCTCGCAGAACCAGCATGGAATCCTGCACTATCAATCAACCTGCCAGCCAGTAGCCCAGGAAAACACAGCGGAGCATCTACTAATGCAAGATGCTCTGCACAGAGGAATCATGACACTGTACACTGACTTTGAAGAGTGTGCTGATTTTGGGGGAAGGTGTTACCTTTGGTATCATATAGCGTAATCAACTGAAAACAATGATACATCAGTGATGTAACAGTACCCACTCACATTAATAGAACGGCAGTATACCCCTTTAAGTGTGCCCGTGAATACGTATAGGACGGCCATATGCTTTACAGAACTTTTATTGAAAATAAAGTGAAACTAATCCCATAAATACTGATGATACATTTTACCTTTTAAAATCCCAATCTGGCTCCTGGGAGAAATAAGCCTAATGTCGTTAGCTGCGGCCCGCGGTGCCATATAATGAAGTTGATAGAACACGCTGTAGGGTAATCTACCATGTCACAGACACGGATTGATCAGTGTGATGTCAGATTTTAGAGCCGCGCTAAAAGCAGATAACGGCCACAGGAGCCATGGGACTTTAATTCCCAGATAAATCTGGTTCTGTACGGGGTTTTTTTTTCTTTCTTGCACCAGTTCCTACGAGTGGGATATTTTATAACCTTGCCACTATAGCAGATCTGATCTAAATCTTCACGTAACTGAGGCCCGATGACAACATAATCCCATAAAGCAAATTGGAAGTCTCCGAGGAGCCATCCTGGGGCTGCTCCATCCATCTGCATAAGTATATATAGATGTCGATTCCTTGTATTTCCTTTGATTATATCGTTGAACGGCAAATTCAAGGCTTATTTTATGTAAATAAAAGGATTCAAAAAGTTTCCAGGAATTCTGGATGGACAGAAGTCTTGTTCTGTCTCGGTTCTACAAGTGGACGGCCGAGAAGAGGGGAGAGACAAAGTGTTAGGACGTGGAGGAGTATTAAAGGAGCCGGTTCTACACATACCCTCCTGCTAGGCACCAGGGTACAACTGCTCCCCCTACACACCCCCCTGCTATGCACCAGGGTACAACCGCTCCCCTACATACCCTCCTGATAGGCACCAGGTTGCAACTGCTCCCCCTACATACCTTCCTGATAAGCACCAGGATACAACTGCTCCCCTACATACCCTCCTGATAGGCACCAGGTTGCAACTGCTCCCCCTACATACCCTCCTGATAGGCACCAGGTTGCAACTGCTCCCCCTACATACCCTCCTGATAGGCACCAGGTTGCAACTGCTCCCCCTACATACCCTCCTGATAAGCACCAGGGTGCAACTGCTCCCCCTACATACCCTCCTGATAAGCACCAGGTTGCAACTGCTCCCCCTACATACCCTCCTGATAGGCACCAGGTTGCAACTGCTCCCCCTACATACCCTCCTGATAAGCACCAGGGTGTAACTGCTCCCCCTACATACCCTCCTGATAGGCACCAGGTTGCAACTGCTCCCCCTACATACCCTCCTGATAGGCACCAGGTTGCAACTGCTCCCCCTACATACCCTCCTGATAAGCACCAGGGTGCAACTGCTCCCCTACATACCCTCCTGATAGGCACCAGGTTGCAACTGCTCCCCCTACATACCCTCCGCACTAGAGTTTTTTTCAACTCCTACCGCTACACATCCTCCTGCTAGGCACCAGAGCTTTGGTGCAACGTCTACCTTTATACATTCTACTGCTAGACACCAAGGTGCAACTGCTTACTTTACACAGACCAGTGCTCGGCACTCGGATGCAACCAAGAGCTTAACGATCGTGACAGCAGAGGGTGCAACCGCGACCAGAGTAGTATTGAAGGGGGGCCCTCCAACCTCAGTGGCTATTTCAGCTGAATGTGTGTCCGAGAAAGCCTATTAAGCTGAAATGTATTACAATATGTATTACAGAGACCCACCGGATCCCTGCCCATCATTACACGTCGCTGGCCAATCAGAGGCCGGTAGCTGACTTCGGCATGTTAGACATGCCCTTCACTTGTTTGGTGAAGTAATTTACCACCTTCTGCGCTGGCCATAGAAGAGAACGCTGCACGTCCTAGGAGAGGAGGAAGATAAAAAAAAGTTTATTGTTTTTTTGGGAACTTTTTTACATTAGTTGGAGATGAGCCGCAGAACAGGAAAGAGGTAAACAATATGCCAGGAAGGGGTGCAGGATGGAGGACATTATACCAGTATGGGGCCCTGGATGGAGGACATTAAACCAGAATGGAGGACATACCAGTATGGTGCCCTGGATGAAGGACATTATACCAAGATGGGGGAAATGATACCAGGAAAAGGACTTTATACTAGGAAGGGGCCCAGGATGGAAGACATTATAGCAAGATGGGGACATTATACCAGGAAGGCACCCTGAATGGAGGACATTATACAGGGATGGGGGACATTATACAAAGAAGGAGCCAAGGATGGAGGTCATAATATCAGGATAGGGGACATTATACTAGGAAGGGTCCCTGGATAGAGGACATTATACCACGAAGTTGCCCTGAATGAAGGACATCATACTGGGATGGGGGACATTATACAAAGAAGGAGCCCTGGTTGGAGGACATTATATCAGGATAGGGGACATTATACCAGGAAGAGTCCTTGGATGGAAGACATTATACTGGGATGGGGGACATTATACAAAGAAGGAGCCCTGGTTGGAGGACATTATATCAGGATAGGGGACATTATACCAGGAAGAGTCCTTGGATGGAAGACATTATACTGGGATGGGGGACATTATACAAAGAAGGAGCCCTGGTTGGAGGACATTATATCAGGATAGGGGACATTATACCAGGAAGGGTCCTTGGATGGAGGGAATTATACCATGAAGGTGCCCTGAATGGAGGACATTATACAAATAAGGAGCCCTGGTTGGAGGACATTATATCAGAATAGGGAACATTATACTAAGAAGGGTCCCTGTATGGAGGACATTATACTGGGATGGGGGACATTATACAAAGAAGGATCCCTGGTTGGAGGACATTATATCAGGATAGGGGACATTAGAACATTAAGGGTCCTTGGATGGAGGACATTATACCAGGAAGGTGCCCTGAATGAAGGACATTATACTGGGATGGGGGACATTATATAAAGAAGGAACCAAGGATTTAGGACATTATATCAGGATAGGAACATTATACTAGAAAGGGTCCCTGGATAGAGGACATTATACCAGTTAGTCGCCCTGAATGGAGGACATTATACTGGGATGGGGGACATTATACAAAGATGGAGCCCTGGTTGGAGGACATTATATCAGGAGAGAGGACATTATACCAGGAAGGGTCCTTGGATGGAGGACATTATACCAGGAAGGCGCTGTGAATGGAGGACATTATACTGGGATGCGGGACATTATACAAAGAAGGAGCCAGGGATTTAGGACATTATAGCGGGATAGGAGACTATATACTAGGAAGGGTCATTGGATGGAGGACATTATACCACGAAGTTGCCCTGAATGAAGGACATCATACTGGGATGGGGGACATTATACAAAGAAGGAGCCCTGGTTGGAGGACATTATATCAGGATAGGGGACATTATACCAGGAAGGGTCCTTGGATGGAGGGAATTATACCATGAAGGTGCCCTGAATGGAGGACATTATACAAAGAAGGATCCCTGGTTGGAGGACATTATATCAGGATAGGGGACATTAGAACATTAAGGGTCCTTGGATGGAGGGCATTATACCAGGAAGGTGCCCTGAATGAAGGACATTATACTGGGATGGGGGACATTATATAAAGAAGGAACCAAGGATTTAGGACATTATATCAGGATAGGAACATTATACTAGGAAGGGTCCCTGGATAGAGGACATTATACCAGTTAGTCGCCCTGAATGGAGGACATTATACTGGGATGGGGGACATTATACAAAGATGGAGCCCTGGTTGGAGGACATTATATCAGGAGAGAGGACATTATACCAGGAAGGGTCCTTGGATGGAGGACATTATACCAGGAAGGCGCTGTGAATGGAGGACATTATACTGGGATGCGGGACATTATACAAAGAAGGAGCCAGGGATTTAGGACATTATAGCGGGATAGGAGACTATATACTAGGAAGGGTCATTGGATGGAGGACATTATACCACGAAGTTGCCCTGAATGAAGGACATCATACTGGGATGGGGGACATTATACAAAGAAGGAGCCCTGGTTGGAGGACATTATATCAGGATAGGGGACATTATACCAGGAAGGGTCCTTGGATGGAGGGAATTATACCATGAAGGTGCCCTGAATGGAGGACATTATACAAATAAAGAGCCCTGGTTGGAGGACATTATATCAGAATAGGGAACATTATACTAAGAAGTGTCCCTGTATGGAGGACATTATACTGGGATGGGGGACATTATACAAAGAAGGATCCCTGGTTGGAGGACATTATATCAGGATAGGGGACATTAGAACATTAAGGGTCCTTGGATGGAGGACATTATACCAGGAAGGTGCCCTGAATGAAGGACATTATACTGGGATGGGGGACATTATATAAAGAAGGAACCAAGGATTTAGGACATTATATCAGGATAGGAACATTATACTAGGAAGGGTCCCTGGATAGAGGACATTATACCAGTTAGTCGCCCTGAATGGAGGACATTATACTGGGATGGGGGACATTATACAAAGATGGAGCCCTGGTTGGAGGACATTATATCAGGAGAGAGGACATTATACCAGGAAGGGTCCTTGGATGGAGGACATTATACCTGGAAGGCGCTGTGAATGGAGGACATTATACTGGGATGCGGGACATTATACAAAGAAGGAGCCAGGGATTTAGGACATTATAGCGGAATAGGAGACTATATACTAGGAAGGGTCATTGGATGGAGGACATTATACCAGGAAGGCGCCCTAAATGGAGGACATTATACTAAGATGGAGGACATTATACAAAAGAGGATCCCTGGTTGGAAAACATTATAATATCAGGATAGGGGAAATTATACCAGGAAGGGTCTTTGGATGGAGGACATTATACCAGGAAGGCGCTGTGAATGGAGGACATTGTACTGGTATGGGGGATATTATACAAAGAAGGACACAGGGATTGGGGACATTATACTAGGAAGGGTCCCTAGATAGAGGACATTATACCAAGAAGTCGCCCTGAATGGAGGATATTATACCAAGATAGGGGACATTATACCACCTACTGCTAGGACCAGGGCCATGGTGCAACTACTACCTCTGCACACCCTATTAATAGGCACGAGGGTCTGGGTGTAATTGCTTCCTGCACACACCCTACTGCTACACGACTACAGCTATATGTTGTACATAAAATTAACATGCATTACAAAACTATGTAAATATCTAAGGCACGCTTTATTGCATATTTGACGTTTCCGGTTTGGCTCAGTTTACTTAATCACTGGCGCTAATCATTTTTATTAATGCCGCTGCTCCATTTACATTGCAGCGCGAGGTGCAGACAGTTAATCTTCCAGCATCATTTCATTTTATGACACAACATGAACTTATCAAACCCAGGATCGGATACAGACCACGGGAGGCTGACACCAGACCTCAACCTGGATTTAACAGCTTAGAAACAAGTGAATATGAAATAGGTCGAAAGATAAGTGACGTCCGGTACAGATGATATTTCCTATTAAAAAACTGCATAAAAAATGACAGGAAAGGAGGAAAGAAACAATAAAGGAGAAGCGCTCCCTAGTGGTCGTTGATTGTACTTATTAATCTAACGATATCTAATCAACATCATCATTACATGATGGAACAAACGGGGTTGATGACAAGTGCAAATGATCACTAAATAGCAAAACAAGTAATATGATCATTTATTTTTAATCTTCCTTTTCTTACAATTAAGAGGATATGTCATGAAAAGATACCAATAAACCTCCACCGCCGGTCCTATAATGATATTTAAGTCCTGCACCTAAACTGCCCAAACCCAGGAGCGAACGTCCACTTTTGAGTGGGGTTTAGGCCAAACCCTCCCCAATTCAGACTGGAGCATGCTTGGCTTTGCCAAAATTGTTTATGAAAATTTGGAATAACCAGTGGAGGTAAAGCAGATAGTTGCAGGCTGCAGCCCTCAGCTGTCTGCTTTACCTTGGCTGTTTATCAAAAATAGAGGGGATCTTATGCCATTTCTTTTATTTCAATACTTGATATAAAAAAAAAAACACCGCACCAGGGCAATCAGAAAGAGACGGGTAAAGTGCCAGAATTGGCATATCTAATGGGGCGGCTGTGCGCTTCTATTTTTAGGCTGGGAAGGGCCAAATAACCATGGAGCTTCCCAGCATGATATCAGCTCCCAGCTGTTTGCTTTACATTCCCTGGTTATCAAAAATAGAGGGGATCTCATGCCAGTTCTTTTAACTATTTATTTAAATATGTTATATAAAAAAAACACCACACCAGGGCAATCAGAAAGAGACGGGTAAAGTGCCAGAATTGGCATATCTAATGGGGCGGCTGCGCGCTGCTATTTTTAGGCTGGGAAGGGCCAAATAACCATGGACCTTCCCAGCATGATATCAGCTCCCAACTGTTTGCTTTACCTTCCCTGGTTATCAAGAATAGAGGGGATCTCATGTCATTTCTTTAAATACTTTATATATTAAAAAAAACACCGCACTAGGGCAATCGGGAAGAGATGGGTAAAGTGCCAAAATTGGCGTATCTAATGGGGCGGCTGAGGGCTACTATTTTGAGCCTGGGAAGGGGTAAATAACCATGGACCTTCCCAGCATGATAATATCAGCCCCCAGCTGTCTGCTTTACCTTCCCTGGTTATCAAAAATAGAGGAGATATCATGCCATTTCTTTTAACTATTTATTTAAGTACTTTAAAAAAACAAACAAACATCGGTACCAAGGCAATTGGGAAGAGACAGATAAAGCGTCAGACTTAACGCATCTAACAAGATGGCTGTGGGCTGCTATTTTAAGGCTGGGAAGGGCCAAATAACCATGGACCTTCCCAGCCTGATAATACCAGCCTCCAGCTGTCTGCTTTACCTGCACTGTTTATAAAAATTTGGGGGATCCCAAGTAATTTTCTTATTTATTCCCCATCCACATTTGTTTGCAGGACAATTCTCCTGCTCTTACCCCCATTTTGCTTCCTTTTGCAGCCCCGTAGCCCTTACAATGACCATTTTACAACACCAAAGTTCGGGTTCCCATTGACTTAACTAAAGTCCAGTTGAACCCGGCGAACCTGAAGTTCCATGGGTCCGCACATCCCTAGTGGGCATTTTTCCTTCATTTGCTAACAGTGTGGCTCTCTTACAGAGAATGCAGTTTCCACAATTTGTCACCACTTTGTGCTAATAGGGGTTAGGCCCCCTGGATATAGAACGTTTTGCCCTTGGGTTGCTACTATGATGTGATTTCCTTTTCGGGTAGATAAACACTGAACTTTGGGGCATATCTATAGCAGTTTGGAGCTTGTTGTCTGGTGTCTAAGGTGGTCCAATAAAAAAGTAGAAGATACTTTGTCCTCAAGATTTTAATACGTACGGAAACACTCAACTTACTGATCTGATCCTTAAAGGGTCTCCACATTTTTAACAATCAGTTGATCATAAAAGAACTGATTTGTTTCCCCGAGCAATCTGTTGGGAAGCTTAAAGGGTAAATCCAGGATTCTTGCTACCTATCTGCGTGTTGTGCCCGATGCCGTTCTTCATCGACACAGACCGCTCCTGCCGGTGATAGAAGCTTCGTCAACCAAGCGGCGGCTTTTCATCTGCTCTGCTCTGTAGACGGGATGTGACTTCGGACATCATGCTGATTGACAGACGAATCCCAGGTAGGCAGCGAGGAGTTGGCTGTCAATCACAATATTGGCCGTCCTGCTCCATCTACAGAGCAGAGCAGAAGAGAAGACATCATTCTGTTGACGAAGCCTCTGTATCGCCGGCAGGAGTGGTCTGGCGCCAAGCATAACAGGCAGGTAGGTAGCAACTACCAGCCTGATACTGCTTAGGCACATTTTTTTTGTAAAGTCCCAGATATCCCCTTTAAAGGGAACCTGTCAGGTCCAATATGCACCCATAGCCATGAGCAGTTCTGGGTGCATATTGCTAATCCCTGCCTAACCGTCCCTGTATCTAGTAGCCCACATAAAGAGATCTTTAGAAAAAGTATTTCTAAAGATCCTTTATGATATGCTAATGAGGCCAGGGACTAGTCACAAGGGCGTTAGTTCCTGCATTTATTCCGCCTTCTTAGCATGGCAGCACACCCACAGGGGCATGCTAATATGCTATTCAATGCCAGCGTCATCAGTGGTGACGCGCATACCAGTGTATTCTCACCGCATAAGATGCCGGGCAGTGCGCATGATCAGAAGTCCCTGGGAATTCCGGAACTGCGGTGACTTCTGATCATTTGCGCTGCCTGGCGTCTGATGCGTTGAGACTGAACTGGTATGTGCGTCACCGCTCATGACACTGGCATTGCATAGCATGTCAGCACATCCCTGTGGGTGCCTGTGCTAAGAAGGAGGATTGAGCGCAGGAAGTAACGCCCTTGCGACTAGTCCCTGTCCTCATTAGCATATCATAAAGGATATTTAGAAACACTTTTTCTAAAGATCTCTTTATCTATACAGGGACGGTTAGGCAGGGATTAGTAATATGTACCCAGAACTGCTCGTGGTTCCAGAACTGCTCGTGGTTCCAGAACTGCTCGTGGTTCCAGAACTGCTCGTGGTTCCAGAACTGCTCGTGGTTCTGGGTGCATATTACACCTGACAGGTTCCCTTTATTAGTAAGTATTCAAATTAGGAAAAATTAAAGGGACTGTTCAAACCAAGCCTAGGTGCTTGTTGTACTCTAGGCATGACCTAATGGTAAGTGCAGCTTGTTTTCCCACTATCTCTCTTCTCCTCCTCTTTCCTGATTGATGGCTCTGGCTTTACAGGAGCCAGAACATATTGAGGATAGTTAGAAAACAAGAAGGTGGAAAGGTACACTGAACTGTTTGGCCTTCCCAAGGGTGGCCGAGCGCCTGTGCTTGGTTTGGACAGTCATTTTATCCTGTCAGAGTCCATCCAAGCCTTAAGGCCGCTTTACACGCTACGATTTATCTGACAATATGTTGTCGGAGTCACGGATTCCATGACGCACATCCGGCATCGTTAGCGACGTCGTTGCGTGTGACCGCAAACAGGTTGAAAATTGTTGATCGTTGACACGTCGTTCAGTTTCAAAATATTGTTTGTCGTTTGGATCGCAGCAGACATTTTGCTACGTTTGACACCTGCCAACAACGAACAACATTCACACGACCGCCTTGGTCAAACAATATATCGCTGAACGATGTTGCGTCATGTGTGAGATCATTACGAGTGACCGCTAATAAACGACCTATGAGCGATCTCGGCAAATCGTAACTACGATCTGGGCGTGTCACATCGCTAACGAGATCGTCAGATAAATCGTAGCGTGTAAAGCGGCCTTTACACAGTGCCAAATGCATCAGGTCAACCCTGTAGACCCTAAAGAGTCATAGAGCGTCAATGAGATCCGGCAGTGGTCTATTAGTAGGAGCGTCGGAACTTCCATTTTTATGTATCTGTTAAAAGAAAAGCATTAACGTTGCGGTCTTATGTTATTCTGGCTACGACATTATTTATTAATGCTAAAACGCTTCACAATGAGAAGACAATTTATTACCTGGCATTGAATAAAGCACAAATGGCAAAGCTTAGAATAAACTCTCGTTATCAGTCAGCTATTGAGTTACCTCAAGGAAATGCTCCGCTTGTTGTTCGCGATCCAACTTTCTCGATGTGGTGGTAATGAGACCTAAAAGAAAGCAAAGGAGACATCGGATCAGCTTCTTTAGAATCTTCCGGATAAGGGATCTAAAGTTTATTAAGCCTTTTATGTCTGTATAAATATCAAGGCTCTAAGACTTTTAGATCATTCAGACTGGAGCCAAATTTGGCACCTTTTAACCCCTCAATTTCCCCAAAAAGGTATTACAGGGATGTATTGGAGGGGGTGTATCTACTGAGCAAGGTGGGCAATCATTTTGTGGATTATCTATGGATCAACTGTCAGTAAGGGTGGCTTTACACGCTACGATATCGGTCCCGATATCGCTAGCATGAGACCCGCCGCCATCGTATCGCTGCCCGTCGCGCACAAAATCGCGCACCCCCGTCACACGTACTTACCTGCCCTGTGACGACGCTGTGACCGGCGTACCGCCTCCTTTCTAAGGGGGAGGTCCGTTCGGCGTCACAGCGACGTCACTAAGCGGGCGCCCAATGAAAGCGGAGGGGCGGAGATGAGCGGCCGTAACATCCCACCCATCTCCTTCCTTCCGCATTGTGGCTGGCGGCAAGTAAGGAGATGTTCCTTGTTCCTGCGGCGTCACACGTAGCGATAAGTGCTGCCACAGGGACGAGGAACAACTTTGCCCCAGCAACAGCAGCGATAATTGGGAGAGGACCCCCATGTCCACGAGGAGCGATTTTGGACGTTTTTGCAACGATCCAAAATTGCTCCTAGGAGTTACACACAACGAGATCGCTACAGCGGCCGGATGTGCGTCACAAAATCCGTGACCCCAACGAGATCGCTGTAGCGAAATCGTAGCGTGTAAAGCCCGCTTAAGAAAAGGCAGCAATGGTATTTAATAGTTTCTGCCTTCCAAATGGCTCTAAATGACGTGGTTGCACTGGAGACAGCAGCGATGATCCAGCGATCGCTGGGTCCTGCTCCTATGTCTACATCCGGCCAGGCCCTGTCAGTGACAGTTGTCAATAATCTTTGCAACTGGGTCAAATATGGATTAAAGGGTTTTCCAAGTAAAATAGACCAAAACTGACTACAAATAATACAATATATATATTTCAGTAATAATATCATCTGAGCCCCGAAAAGGAGGTGAGTTCAAGGTCTTTTATTTTTACAGGGGGAAACAAGTGGAATCAGAAAGGGCTGCCTTAGTAGTGGACAACCCCTTTAAAAAGTTAAGTCAGCGCCCTTGTAAGTCTAGGTACACTGGATTTATGCCGCACGACGCAACACACTACAACACAAAGGGTATACCGGGGACACTTTAACAATGGTGGGCCCTAGCACTATTGAGGGGATAGATGGGACACCTCCTTCACTCACCTGCAGCTGTACCCTATACTCCTAGCCAATCCCTATACAGGTTCCGCACCTGTCGCCAAACAGGATACCTGATTCCCTGTCCAATCCTATAATAGCCATGGCTAGTGAGTTGGCAGGTGAGGGATGCTAGCCTCACAACTGCACTAATAACACACCAAGGGAAGGAGAAAAAGACAGGGGGAAACATAACAATAGACAGCAGCAGTTAGCACCAAGACTGCAGCCTACACAGTAACTTGCAGAGAGGGCTCCACCAGCTCCTTCCACCTCCAGGCCAAGCATCCAAATGAGATCCGTGAATAACCGACACCCTCTACAGCAAGGAAAGGGTATATATGGGGACTGGGAGTGGTCCAAAGTGGAAACACCTAAGGAGGTGATGAGAATGCTTGCTGGCAAGGAATACTGACATTAACCCTCTCTTCCCAAAAGGAAAGGGAATACATTTAAACTGCAGAGTCTAAAGGCAAAGGGACTCTGGCCCGGAACCAGTCACTGGTCTCTACAACAGAGAGACGACCGTGACCGGTATCAGCTGTGACAGAAAAGGAGGCTGGCTTAGCTATTGTAATGAGTGGTCACACACAAAATATAATCCTGTTTCAGCTAAAGAGCAGCAAATCAATTTGGCATAGAGAAGCGACCACATTATTGAGTTATGTGACTTACTATTTACAACTAATATGGGTACAAAAGACCCTTTAAAAAAATAAAAATCTATATATTGATCAAGTATCCATTTAGGGGATACATCATACAATAAAAGTGAAAAAACAACATTATACAATAAAAATAAAGCAATAAAATAAATAATAACCTTCCACTAAACAAAAACAAGGTTCGTGTGCACTGATAGGGTGCAGCGGAGCACAACATACCCGAATATTGTGCCTTGCCCTCTTATGATAGGCTGTCACGCTACGTAAGCGGAAGTACCAAGCGAGCGGCGAAAGGTAGGAAGGGAAGGGGATACGTGGGTGTAGGGAAGGGGGAGATGGTGACCCCTCACCAAACCTACTGCTGGTCCCTGGGGTCCCTCACCACCCTAGATAGGTTCCGCACCTATGTGCCGAGCTGGATTGCTGACCCTAGGTATCCCTACTGCTGGTCTCTGGGGTCCCTCACCACCCTTTATAGGCTCCGCACCTATACACCGAGCCGGATACCTGACCCTAGGTGTCACTACTGCTGGTCCCTGGGGTCCCTCACCACCCTAGATCGGCTCGGCACATAGGTGCGGAACCTGATACCGGATCCTAGATATCCCTAGTGCTGGTCCCTGGGGTCCCTCGCCACCCTAAATGTGTTCCTCACCTATGTGCCGAGCCGGATACCTGACCCTAGGTATCCCTAGTGCTGGAACCTAAATAGGGGCAGATGGGATGAGCTCTTCGTCAACCCCACTAAACACTATAGAAGATACAAGGAGGACACACACGGAAAATGCATAAACTACGTATCCATGGATGACTCAGGTAGGAGTTCAGCAGAGCTTCAGCAATGATACCACAGATGAGAGCAAGCCACCTGCTTGCAACCAGAGCTGGAATAAACTGAATAATATCACCAGCACCAGTCTAGGGAATATGGGAGTATGTAAGCACCAAGAAAATACTGATGATCAGCAGCTGAGTGGAAGGTGAGCTCCTTCTGGGTCCAAAAGGGGGAGAGATGACTCCTGCAGGAAAGCTACCTACACCGACAGCCGGAACAATGGAAAGTCAGAGCTGAAATAAACTGAATAATATCACCAGCACCAGTCCAGGGAAGATCGGAGTATGTAAGCACCAAAAGAATACTGATGATCAGCAGCTGAGTGGAAGGTGAGCGCCTACTGGGTCCAAAAGGGAGGAAAGCTACCTATACTGACACCAGGAACAATGGAAAGTCAGGGAGCATTTTATGCAGCCAAACGCCTTGACCTTCTATGGCCAGAAACCCCATGACTGTCTGTCACCCATGAAAAACCCGTAATAGATCTGGATTTATACTCCAATTTCCTCCCAAACTCCAAAAACAAAGCGACAGGGAACTTAGATTGTGAGCCTCGATGGGGACAGAGATGAGAATGTCTGTACAACGCTTTGGTATATGATGGCGTAAGTATGATGCAATAGCAACATTTATACAACTTTCTATTATTGGTGTCCTATAAAAGCAAAAATAAGGTAAATTGTACAATGCATGCGGCTTCATGGACAATAATCTATTCTGAAAGGCTCGGAGTAACCAGGGGGCAAACTGTCCAAGCAATATCCTGCTAATAAACGAGAAGCAGAGATGTCAGGAGTTAATGTACCGGCTGCAGCAGCTTCATCCTAATAATTCCCATACTCGGACTATATCTGTGGCTAAAGGTGGTGGAGAAATAGCAAAATGGAGAAGCACTGGACGATCTATATATAAAATATAAAAATATCGCATCTTTCTGCTGAGAGATCAGCAGTTTTAGTCCTATTGTTCTTCTGCCCCCATGACTACTCCTGCCCCTGTCATTTTATCAATCTTGCCCCATGAAGATCCTGGAGATATCAGGATGCTGGGGTAAGAAGAGGCTGCTCACACTGCTTTCCACCTGATCTATTACTGGAGATACCAGGATGCTGGGGTAAGACGAGGCTGCTCACACTGCTGTCCACCTGATCTATTACTGGAGATATCAGGATGCTGGGGTAAGACGAGGCTGCTCACACTGCTGTCCACCTGATCTATTACTGGAGATATCAGGATGCTGGGGTAAGAAGAGGCTGCTCACACTGCTGTCCACCTGATCTATTACTGGAGATACCAGGGTGCTGCGGTAAGACGAGGCTGCTCACACTGCTGTCCACCTGATCTATTATTGGAGATACCAGGATGCTGGGGTAAGAAGAGGCTGCTCACACTGCTGTCCACCTGATCTATTACTGGAGATACCAGGGTGCTGGGGTAAGAAGAGGCTGCTCACACTGCTGTCCACCTGATCTATTACTGGAGATACCAGGGTGCTGGGATAAGAGGCTGCTCACACTGCTGTCCACCTGATCTATTACTGGAGATACCAGAATGCTGGGGTAAGATGAGGCTGCTCACACTGCTGTCCACCTGATCTATTACTGGAGATACCAGGATGCTGAGGTAAGAAGAGGCTGCTCACACTGCTGTCCACCTGATCTATTATTGGAGATACCAGGATGCTGGGGTAAGAAGAAGCTGCTCACATTGCTTTACACCTGATCTATTACTGGAGATACCAGGATGCTGGGGTAAGAAGAGGCTACTCACACTGCTTCCACCTGATCTATTACTGGAGATACCAGGGTGCTGGGGTAAGAAGAAGCTACTCCCACTGTTGTCCACCTTGTATATCTGATATAATACTGGAGATGCAAGGGATGCTGAGCTAAGAATAAGTTGCTCTTAATGCTTTTCACTGTATCTGTCTGATCGAATATTGGAAATACCTGGAGTGCTGAGGTAAAAAAAAAAAAATAATAATTCTCACATTGTTGTCCACCATGTCTCTCTGATTTAACACTGTAGATACTAGTTGTGTTGAGGTAAGAAGAGGCTGCTCACACTGCTGTCCACTATGTATATCTAACCTAACACTGGACATGCAGGTGGTGTTGCGGTACGAAGAAATTGCTCTCATTAAAGCAGACCAGGGAAGTTGCGGGAACAGGAATTGGTGTAAAACAGGAGTCTAGACTCGGCTACTGGAAGGCTAATATAAGGAAAAGTACCCGAAAGAAAGGCAGCAGCAGAAGAGGAATGTATAGAGAAAGTGGCCATGTGTCTGTCCAGAAGATTGTATAGAGCTGTGGAAAAAGAAGCGCAGATAGGGTATTACCCCAATAATGTGGGGTGGGGGGGGGGGAGTACTACTCACCAGATGAAGTTGTGCAAGTCACAACTCCTTTAACCGCATATAAAAATGTGATAAAGGCTGCAGCCCCCCGAAGGCAGATAACAGAGAATAGTAGAGAGGGGTGATAATGCCGCGCCAAATGACCTATGCCAATAATAAAGACACGTTAATCTGAATTTCATCAGTGATTTTTGGCGCGGCATTATCACCCCTCTCTACTATTCTCTGTTATCTGTCCAGAAGATTGAAAGACAAAGTGTTCCTTGTTGTGTATGTGCTGTGTTGCTCTGCTACGTCTACAGCAGTGGGGTAGTGCTGAGGTAAAAAAAAAATAAAAATCCCACACTGCTGTTTATCCTTTTTATCTAATCTAATATTGGAGATACCAGGTGTGCTAAGGTAAAAAGAGCATCTCAAATCGCTGTCCACTCTGTCTCTCTGATCTACTACTGGAGATACCAGGGGTGCTGAGGTAAGAAGAGGCTGCTCACACTGCTGTCTACTCTGCATATCTAATCTAATACTGGAAATACTTGGGGTGTCGCGGTAAGAAGAGGCTGCTCACACTGCTGTCTACTCTGCATATCTAATCTAATACTGGAAATACTTGGGGTGCCGAGGTAAGAAGAGGCTGCTCACACTGCTGTCTACTCTGCATATCTAATCTAATACTGGAAATATTTGGGGTGCCGAGGTAAGAAAAGGCTGCTCACACTGCTGTCTACTCTGCATATCTAATCTAATACTGGAAATACTTGGGGTGTCGCGGTAAGAAGAGGCTGCTCACACTGCTGTCTACTCTGCATATCTAATCTAATACTGGAAATACTTGGGGTGCCGAGGTAAGAAAAGGCTGCTCACACTGCTGTCTACTCTGCATATCTAATCTAATACTGGAAATACTTGGGGTGCCGAGGTAAGAAAAGGCTGCTCACACTGCTGTCTACTCTGCATATCTAATCTAATACTGGAAATACTTGGGGTGTCGCGGTAAGAAGAGGCTGCTCACACTGCTGTCTACTCTGCATATCTAATCTAATACTGGAAATATTTGGGGTGCCGAGGTAAGAAAAGGCTGCTCACACTGCTGTCTACTCTGCATATCTAATCTAATACTGGAAATACTTGGGGTGCCGAGGTAAGAAAAGGCTGCTCACACTGCTGTCTACTCTGCATATCTAATCTAATACTGGAAATACTTGGGGTGCCGAGGTAAGAAGAGGCTGCTCACACTGCTGTCTACTCTGCATATCTAATACTGGAAATACTTGGGGTGCCGAGGTAAGAAAAGGCTGCTCACACTGCTGTCTACTCTGCATATCTAATCTAATACTGGAAATACTTGGGGTGTCGCGGTAAGAAGAGGCTGCTCACACTGCTGTCTACTCTGCATATCTAATCTAATACTGGAAATATTTGGGGTGCCGAGGTAAGAAAAGGCTGCTCACACTGCTGTCTACTCTGCATATCTAATCTAATACTGGAAATATTTGGGGTGCCGAGGTAAGAAAAGGCTGCTCACACTGCTGTCTACTCTGCATATCTAATCTAATACTGGAAATACTTGGGGTGCCGAGGTAAGAAGAGGCTGCTCACACTGCTGTCTACTCTGCATATCTAATCTAATACTGGAAATACTTGGGGTGCCGAGGTAAGAAAAGGCTGCTCACACTGCTGTCTACTCTGCATATCTAATCTAATACTGGAAATACTTGGGGTGTCGCGGTAAGAAGAGGCTGCTCACACTGCTGTCTACTCTGCATATCTAATCTAATACTGGAAATATTTGGGGTGCCGAGGTAAGAAAAGGCTGCTCACACTGCTGTCTACTCTGCATATCTAGTATAATACTGGAAATACCTGGGGTGCTGAGGTAAAAAAGGCTGTTCACACTGCTGCCTACTCTGCATATCTAATGTAATACTGGAAATACCTGGGGTGCTGAGGTAAGAAGAGGCTGCTCACACTATCTACTATGCATATCTAGTATAATACTGGAAATACCTGGGGTGCTGAGGTAAAAAGAGGCTGCTCACACTGCTGTCTACTCTGCATATCCAATCTAATACTGGAAATACTTGGGGTGCCGAGGTAAGAAGAGGCTGCTCACACTGCTGTCTACTCTGCATATCTAATCTAATACTGGAAATATTTGGGGTGCCGAGGTAAGAAAAGGCTGCTCACACTGCTGTCTACTCTGCATATCTAATCTAATACTGGAAATACTTGGGGTGCCGAGGTAAGAAGAGGCTGCTCACACTGCTGTCTACTCTGCATATCTAATACTGGAAATACTTGGGGTGCCGAGGTAAGAAAAGGCTGCTCACACTGCTGTCTACTCTGCATATCTAATCTAATACTGGAAATACTTGGGGTGTCGCGGTAAGAAGAGGCTGCTCACACTGCTGTCTACTCTGCATATCTAATCTAATACTGGAAATATTTGGGGTGCCGAGGTAAGAAAAGGCTGCTCACACTGCTGTCTACTCTGCATATCTAATCTAATACTGGAAATATTTGGGGTGCCGAGGTAAGAAAAGGCTGCTCACACTGCTGTCTACTCTGCATATCTAATCTAATACTGGAAATACTTGGGGTGCCGAGGTAAGAAGAGGCTGCTCACACTGCTGTCTACTCTGCATATCTAATCTAATACTGGAAATACTTGGGGTGCCGAGGTAAGAAAAGGCTGCTCACACTGCTGTCTACTCTGCATATCTAATCTAATACTGGAAATACTTGGGGTGTCGCGGTAAGAAGAGGCTGCTCACACTGCTGTCTACTCTGCATATCTAATCTAATACTGGAAATATTTGGGGTGCCGAGGTAAGAAAAGTCTGCTCACACTGCTGTCTACTCTGCATATCTAGTATAATACTGGAAATACCTGGGGTGCTGAGGTAAAAAAGGCTGTTCACACTGCTGCCTACTCTGCATATCCAATCTAATACTGGAAATACTTGGGGTGCCGAGGTAAGAAAAGGCTGCTCACACTGCTGTCTACTCTGCATATCTAATGTAATACTGGAAATACCTGGGGTGCTGAGGTAAGAAGAGGCTGCTCACACTATCTACTATGCATATCTAGTATAATACTGGAAATACCTGGGGTGCTGAGGTAAAAAGAGGCTGCTCACACTGCTGTCTACTCTGCATATCCAATCTAATACTGGAAATACTTGGGGTGCCGAGGTAAGAAGAGGCTGCTCACACTGCTGTCTACTCTGCATATCTAATCTAATACTGGAAATATTTGGGGTGCCGAGGTAAGAAAAGGCTGCTCACACTGCTGTCCACCTTGTAAATCTAATCTAATATTGGAGTTAGCTAGCGAGATTGCTATATGAGTGCACACGACTGTGAAATGACAGTAATGCCCCCCCATTACCGAGCCTGGCCGGGGTATGTGACCGCCAGATTTGGATGGCAGATACTCAAACTGTGTCACCGCGAAAGGACACTTTAATTTTTGCGCTAAATCCAAAATCTGCCTTTTAATTAAAACACATATTTTCCGCTTCTAAATGAAACAAACTTCATTTGCGAGCGGCTATCTGCGGAACAGCAAATTCCAGATGGAGCCGCTGCGCGTGCCAAAAATTGCTATAGAACAGCTTTCTATTTTTTATTTTTTTTTTCCTAGCTACATATTGATTACTGCAAGAGGGACGCACTTTATTTACCGCTGCAAAAGAGAACTCTGCTGACTAATTCTACAGGGGCGAAAGCAAATGTGAACGTTCAAAACCCTAAGAGGACCTCGGCAGCTGGAAGGACCTCTCCAGGGCGAGCCCCGAGGAGCCGCTCATTGTGGCCGGTACACCAGCGGCGCCCCATTCATTGACCACAAAAAAACCCAAACAAAGGCAGAGACGGAACGAGGGCCGGGCCACCTGTTACCCATTACATCATCATCCGAGATGAAACGATATTTGCAAAAGGAACGCGACAATTCAGATTGAATAATCCTCTATGTAGAGGCAAGACGAGGATATTTCACGGCTTCGAAATACAGACACTTTAATTGTGAAGACTGAACGTTTCAGGGGCTTTATCCAAAATTCTAAATTAGGCAAATCTTTACTCTCCATAAAAGATGGCAACTTTTCTGGAGTACAGGACAAAAACAGTGAGAATATTATTAGGCCACGTTCACACATTAGGTGTTTGGTGCAGATTTTATGGGTAAAATCTTGTCACGGAATCTCAGCCAAGTGTTCCGATCTTTCTTGGTGCAGAACGTCTGGGGAAATTGGATTTTATTGCATCATGTTTGGATTTTTATTTTTAAATAGTGCAACGAAAAAGAGTAAAATCTGCTCCAAATCATCAACTAAAGGCCGCTTTACACACTGCGATATCGGTACCGATATCGCTAGCGAGGGTACCCGCCCCCATCTGGTGTGCGACACGGGCAAATCGCTGCCCGTGCCGCACAACATCGCCCGGACCCGTCACACTACTTACCTGCCCGGCGACGTCGCTGTGACCGGCGAACCGCATCCTTTCTAAGGGGGCGGTTCGTTCAGCGTCACAGCGACGACACAGCAGCGTCACTGAACCGCCGCCCAATAGAAGCGGAGGGGCGGAGATGAGCGGGACGTAACATCCCGCCCACCTCCTTCCTTCCGCATTGTGGCCGGGAGGCAGGTAAGGAGAGGTTCCTCGTTCCTGCGGTGTCACACGGAGCGATGTGTGCTGCCGCAGGAACGAGGAACAACATAGTTACTGCTGCAGTAACGATAATTGAGTATGGACCCCCATGTCACCGATGAGCGATTTTGCACGTTTTTGCAACAATGCAAAATCGCTCATAGGTGTCACACGCAACGGCATCGCTAATGCGGCCGGATGTGCGTCACCAATTCTGTGACCCCAACGAGTTCGCATTAGCGATGTCGTAGCGTGTAAAGCGGCCTTTAGGCCTCCATCACAGGTCACTGATTCTGGTACGTAAGACGCCATTTTCATACGTACCGGAATCACGGACATACATAGACCCATTAAAATCAACGGGTCTGTGCACACATCAGTGTTCTTACAAAGACAAGGTGCCCGTATTGAGCACAGGGGTGTCTGTGTGTTCCGCATGGAGACAAGTCCGTTTTTCTCCGGCAGCACTGATCTCATACAAACCACTCAGTAGTGTGATCCGTGTGACTGTGACACGTACCGGAGAAAACATGTGTCATTGAAATAAAATGTTTTTCTATACTCACCTGTTTGCAGTGATGCTGTCATAAGCGCTGCTGTCTCTTGCTTCAGTGCCTGCTCATTATGCTCACTGCATATGTGGCACCCTGGACAAGCCAGGACGTCACAGGTACTACAACAACACACCCCACACCCCGGCTAGGCACATCTAGGTCAAACACAAATCCTTGTTGCCTCCCTCCAGGGGCTGATGTCCACACCAGGGGGTGGGCCAGGTGGTTGGCCCCACCCACCGAGGAGTTCACAGGCCTGGAGGCGGGAAAAGGAGTCAGATTAGTTTTAGAGTTTGGAGTTTGAGGAGGAGAGCGTGAAGTGGCAGTAGAGGAGACTGACCGTGTCCGGGTGTGTGGCCCGGGCACATACAGCAAGGTTGGCAGACGGTGGTGACCGTCTGCAGGAGAGACTGATTGGAGTGAACCGTAAGGACCGTACCGGATCGGGGAACAAAGAGAGGCCAGCACCATTCGGCAGGGCTTACGGACCCCGACCAGGCTAGGAGTCGCCGTAAAACCGGTCAAATCCGTTAGTGAAGGGAACCTCCGGGGTTTCCCAGCAGTCAAGACCCAATTGAAGGCAACAGCTCACACCGTGAAGGGGAAACACAGTCACCGCCAAGGCTACAGTTCCCAGGGCCAGAGCCTGCGGGCAAAAGGGGCTCCCTCAGCATCCATCCAAGCTGGGGAGCGGGTTACTGGTGGGAAGCCATTGGAACCGTGAACAAAACACAGGTGCAGGGAAAGGCAGTCACCACCAACCTACCGGGAGAGCTACCGCAGCCGTCTGTGGGACCTGTCCATCCAGCCGTTTGTTTTACCGGAGACTTTGCATTCATCATTGGCTGAGTGAGTACCACCGTGCCGTGCGGCACCGCGCTGCCCCCGCGACCCTGCACCTCACCAGGCCCCGTAACCCGCCTGCCATCCCTAACCCTCAACGGGCCCCGGGACAACCAACCCCCCTACTCACGGAGGGGAGAACCAACATCCAAGCTGCTCCCTGTCATCACTCCCGGGATCCCCGTCCAGAGCAGCGGTGGTGTCACCACCTCACCACAACCGTGGGTGGCGTCACGGACAATATCCCTAAACCAAACCACCCCCCTTTCACTCACGGGCGAGGAGCGCCGCTCGAGTCCCCGGGATCTGGCCCACCGCTCGAGCCACCACCGAGCAGCAGCAGCCGGACCCGAGCAGTGGGTGAGCGCAGCGTCCCCTCCTCCGCCCGCGACACATATTCACTGCACTGCAGACCTGGAAGCAAATGAGAACACAGCACCGGAGACATCAGCACCAGGGACAGCAGCGGCGTGGACAGGCGAGTAAAAAGTTCCTGATCTCCGTGTGCTATCACAGATAGCACACGGAGAACACACGTGTGCCAAAATTACGGCACACAGAGAGTCGTACACACCTTCAACACATTCGTGTGTTTTCCACAGACGTGTGAAAGGGGCCTAAAAGAGCAGCAATATCTGCATGTGACACAAAGATTTTGGTGCAAAAAAAAAGGAAATATACTAAGGAAAAATTTACACCAAATAAATAACTTAAAACAGGCCTTCGGAAGCAGATTTTACCCATTAATTTTAATAGTGTCCCTGAAATCCACAATTTGACCCGCTGGCCTAGCAATGCATTGTCAACTTTTTTTTTAATACTGGTAAAAATCCAGAAAAATATTATATACGTATATGTGTATATAATATGCCCGAATAAATGTGGCAACTTTGGATTTCAGTTTAGATTTCTATCTCTAAAATCTGCACCAAATTTGCAACGTGTGAACCCAGTCAAAAGTTTCATTTCTGCACCAAAAATAAAAATTTCAGCAAAAAAAAAAAAAAAAAAAAACGATTTCAGGTTGGATTTCGATATAAAAAATACAAGAAAACACCGAAGAATATCAGTGAGATAAAGTTGAAAGTCATTTTCTTTGCTTGTAATGTAGATTTTATGTGCGGTAAACGTGTGCATAAAATCCGTACCAATCATGCAATCTGTCTAAAGCCGGGGTAAGATGGGCGGATTTCACAGTCTATGCCCGGATTGAAGTCCTCACTAGAGATGAGTGAACCCGAGGGTCGGCGATAGGACGAAACTCGGACCTTACTATTTTGGTTTTGGAGTTTGGGTACTTTACGTATGTAAACCACTTGCGCAAGCATCTCGGTGCTCGGGTACGCTCGGTGCTCGGCCCAGTGCGAGCTGCTTGCAGGGTTTGATCGGCTCGCACTGAGGGTAACAGCATGGTCGGATGTAGTGTGCACCCTCAAAAAATGGAAAAACCCTCGGCCACCCGCCCCCAGAAGTGATCTGTTTATGGCTGAACTGCCCAATCAGTGACTTTTATTGGGGTTCAGGTCAAGTCCGGGTCCCAAACTGATCTTAATCTAAAGTCCGGCTGAACCCACGGGATCTGAACTTCCATGAGTCCACTCATCTCTACTCCCAACTCAAACTTACGGGCTCATATATTTTTATAAATGCAAGTCAGGAAACCAGTTGGGTCCGTATATGGAATAATATATAGAAAGAGTCCAGCTAGACCTCAAAAGGAACTCCAACTTCTGCGACCTGCACCGATCGGCAGATCAAGGAACCTTTATCGCCAGTACACAATGGAGTGGTTGCTGGAAAAATCTCTCTGAAGCCCATGGCAGCTACATAGGGAGAGAATGGAGCCACGGTTGAGCGTATGCGTCCATCCTAGCAGTTGGACATCCACCAATCAGTACCATGTTTTTCGGACTGGACCATAAGATGCACCAAGGTTTTAGAGGAGGAAAATAGGAATAAAAATTGAAGCAAAAAATGTGGTCATGACTGGTGGGTGGAGGGCCTTCTGCTGACACCGTTATGGAGAAGATGTGCAATGCAAATGTAGTAGATGGCAAACAAGGCAAAATTACAGCTCTATGGCGTATTTCATAAAAAGTCCAAGGGTTAAAATTCAGAAATCAAATGTCATGTAGAAAAATCCATAAAGAAATATGTAGATCTACGCGTTTCAGAGGAGAACCATCAGTAATCATGAACATTAACGTATATGGACCATGAAATACGTCTGTATGAACCCAATTTCCTTCTAACATAGTTTACACTCTTCTTCTTTGGCCTCAACTTTTTCGACTCGCTTTCCAATTTTTTCTTAATCTACGGCATTGAAGGCTTATTCAAACCTTAGACAGTTGTCAGCTTTCCCCACAAGATAAACCATTAGTGATGAGCGAGTATGCTTGTCACTACTCGGTACTCGCACGAGTATCGCTGTACTCGGGCTGCTCGGCGGGGACCGAGTAATCTCGCGATACTCGTGCTGTACTCGTGGTCTTCATTTCTGCATGTTGGCGCTCTTTTGAGAGCCAGCCCTCATGCAGGGATTGGCTGGCAGACCACTGCAATGCCACAGCCCTGTTAGTTGTGGAATTGCAGTGATTGGCCGGCCTGCACAGCGTGACCGAGCCTTTATACCGGCCGGCGCGCTGTGCTCTGCTCACAGCTATCCAGACAGTCAGTGCAGGGAGAGTGTCGCTGATTCAGGGAAAGCTTTGCGGCCCTTTATAGTTAGTTCCGGAGCAGGGCTGCAAACAGTGTGACCAAAAGTCCTTCTCAGGACTATTCTAGTTGTATACAGGCAGGCAGGGTATAGCCAGGTCGGAGTACAGTAGCAGAGTCCTTCTCAGGACTACTGTTGCTATATACAGGCAGGGTATAGCCAGGTCTGAATACAGGCTAGTGACCAAAAGAGTCCTTGTCAGGACTATTGTAGCAGTATACAGGCAGGCAGGCAGGCAGGGTAGTGGTGACCGTATACCAGCCTTCATCATATCTGGGGCTGGTGTACACAGTGTAAAACAGTCCAGATAGTGTCTGACTTGTCTGTAATTGTCGCTCCCCAAAAAAACCTGTTAGGTTCTTATTGCGTCCGTGCTTGGTTTTTAAAACCGCACGTGTGTGCCTGTTGGTGGCAGCGTACAGGTGCACTTGTGTGCAATTTCCAGAAACTTTAATATAACGCACAAGTAGTGAATATACACGTCAGCAGTGCACAGCATTGCAAAATGCGCAAGGGCATTGGCAAGGAACAAGGAAGTGGACGTGATGGTGGTGCAGGCAGAGGCCGAGGTCGTGGGCAAGCTCTAATTTCGCCACAACAAAGGGCCACATCTAGTCGCTCGCACGTCCTGTCCCAAATTCTTGGGGACCGCAGCAGTACACTGCTCTTGAACCAAGACCAGTGTCAACAGGTTGTTAGTTGGATAGCAGATAATGCTTCCAGTCAGATTGGCACCACCACAAACACTCTGTCTTCCACACGGTCAAGTGTCAGTAGCCGTGATACTGCACCGCACATTTCTGAACCTGATCCTCCTTCCTACCACCAGGCCGAGTACACGTCCTCCTCGGACATTAATGATCCCACACTTGGACACTCGGAAGAGCTGTTCACGTTTCCATTCACACATTCTGGCCTCTCGCCAGCTCATATTGAAGTGGGTCATGAGGAGATCGTCTGTACAGATGGCCAAATATTTGAGCAGCCACATTCTCACGAAGTTGGCAACGTGTCTCAACAAGTGGTGGACGATGATGAGACACAATTGTCAGGAAGTCAGGAGGAGGAGCAGGGTGCGGAAGAGGAAGACGACGTGGTGGATGATCCAGTAACTGACCCAACCTGGCAGGAGGATATGCAGAGCGAGGACAGCAGTGCACAGGGGGAGGGAGGCGTAGCATCACAACAGGCAGTAAGAAGCAGGGTGGTGGCCCCAGGCAGAAGTCAGGCAACCGTTCCCCGGAACAACACGACGACACAAGGTGCCTGTACAAATGTTAGGTCTTCCCGAGTCTGGCAGTTTTTTAAGTTGGATCCAGATGATTCAAAAAAGGCCATTTGCAACACCTGCCGTGCCAGCATCAGCAGGGGTACCAAAACTAGCAGCCTGACCACCACCAGCATGATCAGGCACATGTCAGCCAAGCACCCGACTTTGTGGGAAGTACAACAGAGTCGAGGAGCAGTGCTTGCTGATGTCACTGCTACGTCTTCGCTGGTTGTGCATGCGAGCCAATCCCCTGTCCATGCTGCCTGCGAACAAGCCTCCTCCACTCCTGCACCTGCAGTTGCCTACGCAGAAAGAACACCATCATCAAGCACGTCCTTGTCCCAGCGCAGCGTTCAGTTATCCATTCAGCAAACCTTTGAACGCAGGCGCAAATACACTGCCAACACCCCACATGCCACAGTTCTAAATGCTAACATTTCGCGACTGCTTGCGCTGGAAATGTTGCCTTTTAGGCTGGTGGAGACAGAAGCATTCCGTGACCTGATGGCGGCAGCTGTCCCACGTTACTCGGTCCCCAGCCGCCACTATTTCTCCCGGTGTGCCGTCCCCGCGTTGCATAACCACGTGTCACAAAACATCACACGTGCCCTGAACAACGCTGTTTCACCCAAGGTCCACCTAACCACAGACACGTGGACAAGTGCTTGTGGGCAAGGCCGCTACATCTCGTTGACGGCACACTGGGTTAATATTGTGGAAGCTGGGACCCAGTCTGAGCGAGGGACGGAACACGTCCTTCCCACACCAAGGTTTGCAGGCCCTACCTCAGTCAGTGCTTCACCCACACTCTACAGCTCCGGAATGTCATGCTCTTCAGCCTCCTCCTCCTCCTGCGCATCCTCATCCACTGTACCCTCCACACCAGTCACAAGCTGGAAGCACTGCAGCACTGCCTCGGCGAAGCGGCAACAGGCTGTGCTGAAGCTAATCTGCATAGGTGACAAACCCCACAATGCAGAAGAGCTGTGGACAGCTCTGAAACAGCAGGCAGATCACTGGCTCACACCTCTGAACCTAAAGCCAGGAAAGGTCGTGTGTGACAATGGCCGGAACCTGGTGGCGGCTTTGAGGCGAGGCCAGCTGACACATGTTCCATGCGTGGCCCATGTGCTCAACCTCGTGGTTCAGCGGTTTATAAAGTCATACCCAGAGCTGTCTGATCTGCTGGTAAAAGTTCGCCGCCTGTCTGCACATTTTCGAAAGTCACCTACTGCTTCAGCCGGCCTTGCCGGCTTTCAGCGCCGTTTGCATCTTCCGGCTCACAGACTGGTGTGTGATGTCCCCACGCGTTGGAATTCAACTCTGCACATGTTGGTCAGGATATGTGAGCAGAAGAGGGCAGTTGTTGAGTACCTGCATCACCTAAGCCGTCGGGAAATGAGTCAAACTCCACACATAACACCTGAGGAGTGGAGATGGATGTCAGACCTATGTACCATCCTCCAAAACTTTGAGGACTCCACCAAGATGGTGAGTGGTGATGACGCCATTATTAGCGTCACCATACCGCTACTCTGCCTTCTAAAACGGTCTCTGCTGAAAAACAAACATGATGCATTGCAGGCGGAGCGCGATGAGTTGCAGCAAGAAACAGTAGTGGGTGTGGGTGATAACACACAGCCCAGCCTCGTCTCATCACAACGTGCAGTGGAGGACTATGACGAGGAGGAGGATGAAGACATGGAGCAACTCTCCGGCCAAATTGAGGATATGACATGCACACCAGTCATATCCTCGGTTCAGCGTGGCTGGCCAGAGGACAGGGTAGATGAGGAGGAGGAGGAGGAGGAGGAGGACAGCATGTTCAGTCATCTTGTTGGTCAGGCTACTGAAGTCCTGGCTGTTAAGAGTCTGGCGCACATGGCTGACTTTATGGTAAGCTGCCTGTCTCGTGACCCTCGCGTTAAGAACATCTTGGCCGACAATCATTACTGGTTGGTAACACTGTTAGACCCACGCTACAAGGAGAACTTTTTGTCTCTTATTCCCGTGGAGGAGAGGTCAACCAAAATGCAGCAGTTCCGGAAGGCCATACTCACGGAAGTAGGCAAAGCATTCCCCTCACAAAACGCTAGCGGCATAGGTCAGGAATCAGTGGACAACCGAGGCGTACAGCCGAGAGAGGCACAAGTCCAATCCGCCAGAGGTAGGGGAACAGTCTTTAAGATGTGGGACAGTTTTCTCAGCCCCTCACGTACCACAGCCCCTGAGGTGCGGGGTAGTGCCACAAGAAATCCTAAGTTTGCCCAGATGCTGAAGGAGTACCTTGCAGATCGAACAACTGTACTCCGACATTCCTCTGTGCCTTACAATTATTGGGTATCCAAGCTGGACACGTGGCATGAATTGGCTCTCTACGCCTTGGAAGTCCTGGCCTGCCCTGCCGCTAGCGTTTTGTCAGAGCGTGTTTTTAGTGCCGCAGGTGGAATCATTACAGATAAACGCACCCGCCTGTCAACTGAAAATGCTGACAGGCTGACTCTGATCAAGATGAACAAGGGTTGGATTGGGCCAGACTTCACCACACCACCAGCAAATGAGAGCGGAATTTAAAGTTTGCCATGTACCTCCACTCACCCATGGGTACACACTTCTGGACTTTGGATAATCGCTGGACTGCTCCTCCTTCTCCTCATGCGCCACCATGATGATGACCGTTACAAATTGCAATACTTAGGCCTTTGTTTCAGGTATACCCCCAGTGGTAAATTTTTTCGCCCATTCTTTGCAGAATGGACATTACAACGACAGGAGACCCGCTCCTTTGCAATGGGAACAATGTTTTGAGGCCCTCATGCACGTCTCTACCCAGGGACAACGTGGAGCCTCCCAATTTTTGGCTGCCCTGCCTAAGGGCTATACTATAATACACCCACTTCCTTAAAATGGACACTTAATGTTTTGAGGCCCTCATGCACGTCTCTACCCAGGGACAACGTGGAGCCTCCCAATTTTTGGCTGCCCTGCCTAAGGGCTATACTATAATACACCCACTTCCTTAAAATGGACACTTAATGTTTTGAGGCCCTCATGCACGTCTCTACCCAGGGACAACGTGGAGCCTCCCAATTTTTGGCTGCCCTGCCTAAGGGCTATACTATAATACACCCACTTCCTTAAAATGGACACTTAATGTTTTGAGGCCCTCATGCACGTCTCTACCCAGGGACAACGTGGAGCCTCCCAATTTTTGGCTGCCCTGCCTAAGGGCTATACTATAATACACCCACTTCCTTAAAATGGACACTTAATGTTTTGAGGCCCTCATGCACGTCTCTACCCAGGGACAACGTGGAGCCTCCCAATTTTTGGCTGCCCTGCCTAAGGGCTATACTATAATACACCCACTTCCTTAAAATGGACACTTAATGTTTTGAGGCCCTCATGCACGTCTCTACCCAGGGACAACGTGGAGCCTCCCAATTTTTGGCTGCCCTGCATAAGGGCTATACTATAATACACCCACTTCCTTAAAATGGACACTTAATGTTTTGAGGCCCTCATGCACGTCTCTACCCAGGGACAACGTGGAGCCTCCCAATTTTTGGCTGCCCTGCCTAAGGGCTATACTGAAATAGACCCACTTCCTTACAATGGGCACTTCAGGTTTACAGGCCATCATGCACGTCTCTATCCAGGGACAATGTGGAGCCTCCCAATTTTTGGCTGCCCTGGCAAAGGGCTATACTGAAATAGACCCACTTCCTTACAATGGGCACTTCAGGTTTACAGGCCCTCATGCACGTCTCTATCCAGGGACAACGTGGAGCCTCCCAATTTTTGGCTGCCCTGCCTAAGGGCTATACTGAAATAGACCCACTTCCTTACAATGGGCACTTCAGGTTTACAGGCCATCATGCACGTCTCTATCCAGGGACAATGTGGAGCCTCCCAATTTTTGGCTGCCCTGCCTAAGGGCTATAATATAATACACCCACTTCCTTACAATGGGCACTTCAGGTTTACAGGCCATCATGCACGTCTCTATCCAGGGACAACGTGGAGCCTCCCAATTTTTGGCTGCCCTGGCAAAGGAAAATACTACAAAGACTCACTTCCTCAAAATGGGCACATTAGACTCAAGAGGCCTTCATGTACGTCTCTTCTCAGGGACATCGGAGTGCCACACAATGTTTTCACGTAAAATCTTTCATGTATTAATCTCCAAAAGTAACATACACCAGCTCTATCTCACTATTGGGTATGTGCCCTTAACATTTCCGCCATGAAAAATCATTTTGGGGTCATTTTGGAAGGTTTTCTGGTGAGTCCGTAAAAATGGCGTAAAACGCGGACAAAATTGTTCACAGCTGTGACTTTTGAGTGATAAATGCTTCAAGGGGTCTTCCCCATGCTGTTGCCATGTCATTTGAGCACTCTTCTGAGACTTTTGTGCCATTTTTAGGGTTTCTCCATGCTGCCGGGGGGTCATTTCACAAAAATACTCGGGTCTCCCATAGGATAACATTGGGCTCGTTGCTCGGCCCAAGTACACGAGTATCTTGGGAGGCTCGGCCCGAGCTTCGAGCACCCGAGCTTTTTAGTACTCGCTCATCACTATAAACCATCAATATGTGATCGATGAGGGTCTCATGTCCACCAACATTAAGTTGGCAAAGTTTGGGATATTTAAAACCTGCCCTCAAAGCCTCTTGAAGAGTGATTTTTCCAGGCCGGCTCAAGTTTTTGGGACTTTCTTGGTTAAGTCAACGTTTAAGACGCCTTTGAGTTCGGGTCAGGAAATCGTGTCATAGAAAGTCCAAGGGTCAAAATTCAGAAATCAAATGTCATGAAGAAAAATCCACAAAAAAAAAAAGTAGATCTACGCATTTCAGACGAGAACCATCAGTAACCATGAACATTAACGTATATGGACCATGAAATACGTCTGTATGAACCCAATTTCCTTCTCACATAGTTTATGCTCTTCTTCTTTGGCCTCAACTTTTTTCGCCTCGCTTTCCAATTTTTTCTTAATCTATGGCATTGAAGACTTATTCCAACCTCAGACAGTTGTCAACTTCCCCCACGAGATAAACCATCAATATCTGATAGATGAGGTTCTCATGTCTACCAACATTAAGTAGGCAAAATGTGGGATATTTAAAACCTGCCCTCAAAAGCTCTTGAAGTGTGATTTTTCCAGGCCGGCTCAAGTTTTTGGGACTTTCTTGGTTAAGTCAACGTTTAAGACGCCTTTGAGTTCGGGTCAGGAAATCCTGGTCATACTCAGACCCGTAAAAGTAGACATGTGAATAAGGTCTAAAGTGTCCTCCTAATTCCATGGCTCCACTTGATTCCTCGTCACCTTGGCCTTCCCTTGCTCTTCAGAGCTCGTCTGTGTAGGACGCCGATAGCGGAGGCATTCTTCTGTCAGGCGGACAGGACGGCTTTTTCAGCCCTGTCATGAAACTGACACTTGTGAACAGTAATAACTCCTGGCAGACGCTCCTCTCATCTATTGCAGCTTTATTAGCAAGCTGTCAGGACATGAGAACGTCCAGCAAAAACAGTTTCGGGGCCAGGTCGGAAAGTAGAAGAGGTAAACACTGTATTTTATGAAAATAAGGCACGATGAGTAATGATCACTATGACCATCCCACTGATATAACTCTTATGGACTCGTATTTCTCATTAAACTGTCCCTTCACCAGCAACAAATATGAACTATACCCTGAAATTACACAAGAATTAGGAAAAATGTGCAAACAGCACCACACCTGTCCTCTGGTTGTCTCTGGTACTGCACCTTCTTTGAAGTGTATGAGGTTGAGCTGCAATAACAGACAATTTTCTTCAATAAAATTGATATTGAGCCCCTATTTTTGTGGAAGCTGGGAGTGAATTAACATTTTTGCCGACTTTTTACTCATATTTTCAAAAAAATGAAGTTTTATAACGTCTACAATATTGGATACTGGATTAAAGAAGAGTTGTCACTTGCCTGGTGTAAATGCCGCTGTTCTCCTGAATCCAGCGTCGTTTTTCTTTTGTTTTTGTGCCCTTCCATTCCTGAGATATGGCCTCCTCATCCCTGTATACAAGTCTAATTTTTTTTGTCAAGTAGGCGTGGAGCTCATGGAGCAGAGCTGAGAACCACTCCCACTTGGCTAACAAGATTAGTTGTGCATGCAGTGAAGAAGAAGCCATATCTCAGGAACCCAGAGGAGCAGGAACAAAAGAAAAACATCCCTGGATTCAGGAGAACAGTGGCATTCACACCAGGTGACAAATATACATATATATATATATATATATATATATATATATATATATTCCCCATTTTTGGGAAGTTGGATGATGATCAATACCTCTGCTTTTAATCTTACCATAGCGGTGGCAACTTAACTTTTTTAGAAAAAGTATGATAACATTTTTCAGATTTTTCAGAAACAGTCATGTTGGAATTTCTGAATTATTGGATGCCAGATAATAAGGTATTTGTCTGATTTGGCATCATAATAATTACTGCATCATTTCTGCAAAAGCTTGGAAACAATAAGTCTGCTACTAAAGCTCCAGAATTACCAACTATTATGGACTATTGGATTCAAATGTCATGATGTGACTGTTGGATGAAGATGGATAGGGGCCCCATCGCTTTCCCTCACACTAGGGGGCCATATACTATCCCTAAACTCATGGATACTCCTAATGGTGGAGACACCCCAGTCCAGGTCATGGCCCTGCTCCTGGCTAGATCTAATCTGATACCCCCCTGCCAACAGGGAAGGACAGGGCAGGAGTGTGAAGTTAACCACAGATAAAGGAAGACAAGGGAAAACCAAAACTCTGGCACTTAGCAGGATAGGACAATAAGAGATTCAGGAGGAAAACAAGAGCAGGTAGTTACAAAAGACCACAGAGGTGGAAACCACAACCGCACAAAGCAATAGGCACTACTTTCACCAGATAGTCTGGAACACCACATCACACCTCATCTCACCAGACCAACTAAGATAAACTATAGCTGACATAGGTGGAAGGATTCAGCCAACATAAATAGGAGGGTGGCAGATGTGATTGGCTCTCCCACAACATGTGATCAAAGGAGACTAACAAGCAGACTAGCAGAGATTAAATCTGGCTAGCCTGCCTATGAATCAGCACAAAGCAGGTGTGAAATCTGAACACAGCCTGACACCGGCATGACAGTAGGTAAACGTTGTAAAAATCTCCATGTGACCAGTTATTTTAGCCTATATAAAATATAGTTTAATTCCATATTTCTGGAAAGTCTGGATAATAATCAATATGTCTGCTTGAAAAACTGCCATGAAGTTGACATTTATTTCTTCCAGAAACAGTGGCGGCAGAATTTCTGGACTATTGGATGCCTGATTAAAGGCATTTGCCTCTTTATTACAGATCTTCATTCCATATTATTAGTAATGTAGTGCTATTAAACTTACCAAGCTTTTCTAGAAATAGAAGGGCCTACCGGGTTATTCTGGACTATTGGATGCGTCAATTAGGCAATTGTCCTGTATAATATATACTGATGATATATTTCTGGAAAAAATTAATTCTCTCGTGGAGGGGGGGGGGGCACTTCGGTTTTCTAGAACAGATGCCAGAATGTCTTTCTAGAAAAAGCAGCACTGGAATTTCTGGAATACTTGATGTCACATAAGAGAGATTTTTCAGTATATCATAGACTTGACTAACACTCCATATTTCTGGAAATTTTGGGGAACTATTTCTAGGTCAACTATGAAAGGAGTGCCAACATTTCTGGATTACAGACGTGTTACTGTATATCATATATATTAAATCTACACTTCTGGAAAAATTAGATACAGATCAACATATCTGCCTGTGAAGTGACCTAGTAATTGTTACTCGGATTTTCCAGAAAAAAAAAAAAAGTGTCAGAATTTCTGTGCTGGATTACAGCAACTTTATGTATTTTTAATTTTTAATAAATAATTCACATTAAAAAAAACTGCTTCAAATCCACAAATACCAGTCTTCCCAATACATGTGTATAAAGCACATATTGCATTTTAATGCTTTTTGGTAAAAAGGACAAAAAAAAAAAAAAAGGTGTGGCGTCAATGTTTCGGTGCATTTTCTGAGTCCAAATAAATAAAAAAAAACAAAAACATAAAAATATGAGGTGATATTCATACTGACTTTTTAATTGTGGATTTTTCTGGCTGAAAATTCCAATTCTGAAAACTTCTTCTACAAAAAGAGGGTTTTGTACAATTTTGGTAGAAAATGCAGATTTTACGGTACATTATTTTGATGCAGTTTTTGACATTTTTTTATCTTGCCTGGTTTGTGATGCATTTCCAAAAACAAAGTAAACCTGCTTTCACACATCCGGTTTTTGCAGTCAGGCACAATCTGGCGAAATGCAGATAAAATGGATCCAGCACCGGATTCGTTTTATTCCCCATTGACTTGTATTAGCGCCGGATTGTGCCGGATGGCTTTGCGTTGCATGCTTCGTCTGGCTGCCGGAAAGGACACAGCATGGAATTTTTTTGACAACGGCAAAAAAACGGACCACGGCGCCGTCCGGCATGTTGTATAATGGAAGCCTATGGGCGCCGAATCCGGCGTCATCCGTCATATGACTGGATCCAACGACGGATTGCGTTATTTTAAACTGAGCATTCTCAGTATCACAACGGATCCGTCGAAAAACGGATGGAAAAACTGATGCAACGGATCCGTTTTTTTTGACGGATCTGTCGCATCAGCTTTTCTATCGGATTGTGCCTGGCGGCAAAAAACTGATGTGTGAAAGTAGCCTTATATTTACCCAAAGATGTTTTATGAAGATTTTGGATCAGATTCTGCTTCAAAATCCTAAAGAGAAACAGATGAATAAGCTTCATACTCATTTCAGTGGGAAAACACGTCTGGTTTTTTTTCTACATCTTTTTTTCCAGGTGAAAACTATGAAACGTTGAGGTGTTTCTGAATGGAAAAAAAAAATGCTCCAAATATGCCAACAAAATTACCTGAACATAAAAATAAGCACAAAAAAAACGCTGCTGATTTCAAGCATTATTTATGCAAATTTTTCAGGCAGAAAATTGCAGTGTAGCAACAAAGTGTGTTTTTTCGTGGTCAAAAACTCATAGTAAAAGTAATTTGATGATAATTACGAGCAGAAAAAGCACTAAAAACCTCAGATGATGCTTTTTCTACCGTCCTTAAAAAATTTGTGAAAAAATATGATGCGTTCACTCTAGATGTTTTGCTTAATCAACTGAATGGGAAGCGTCCGAGAGCAGATTCCATGTTCTTTACTTGGTGATTTTGGTGCGGAAAACTGTGCCAAAATTTATGTATAAACATTTTCGAACATGCTTGATAAAATTTCGTCTGACCTGAATCGGCCAATAACCTAATATGTAGACCTCTCGACTCTCCCCAGGCAGATGATGTCGGGGAAGAGATGGATCTGACCTTTTGCTATATCTGTCCCGATTTAATATTGTCCTGGCAGTCAGGGCTTCTGTCCCGGCTCCCTCTTTGGCTCTGTAAGGCTATGTTCGCACGTTGCGTTTTTTTCCGCGTTTCTGCAGCGTTTTTAGCAGCAGCGTTTTTGCGCTAAAACGCATGCGTTTTTGTTTTCCAGCAAAGTCTATGGAAAAAGCAGAAATCCTGTCTGCACTTTGCTTTTTTTTCTGCAGCGTTTAATTTGCATATTTGTGGTCAAAAACCATGCTGAAAAAGAAGCAGCATGTCAGTTGTTTTTGCCATTTCTGCAGCGTTTCCTTAACATTGGAGTCAATGAGAAATGGCAAAAAGCAACCAAAATCACAATTCCTGCGTTTTTCATGCTTTTTACCTGCTTTTCCACTGCGTTTTTGGCTCCAAAAACGCATGCTTTTCTGGCCAAAAATTAATGGGTTCTAATGTTCCTTTACACACACACAATAACCGAAAATTTAAATGTTAAAAAATAATAAACTTTACCTATTTTTCTGTTATAATGTGCATAACCGCTATTATTTCATTATAATTGATATTTTCCATATAGTTTTATTACAAGTTAATTTTATCCTTTTTTCTCTCTTTTTTCATTCTTTTTGACTAGTCCAACTTTATTTCTCAGTGTCTTGATCTACAAAACGCATCTGCAGAAACGCAGGTGAAAACGCAGGTAAAAAGCGCAGAAAACGCACTAAAAACGCGGTAAAAACGCATGCGTTTTTAGCGCTAAAAAATGGCCAAAAGCCATTTGGTCAAAAAGCAAGGGAAGGAAAACGTGCAGAATAAACTGCAGGTACTCCGACGCAACGTGCGCACATAGCCTAACTCCTATTCCTCGAGGGCCAACATCTCTGAAGAGCCTAAATTAAATGAACTATTCTTCTCCTCTGGGTTCCCTGGGGCTCGACCACTTCGTGGGCAGCATCTCTATCAATGAATCACTGCCCAGACTGGGAAAGATAGGAGGATTTGGCAATCTTGACCTGTTGTGCAGGCAGAGAAGCCAGAAGCAGATTATACAGGTACATAGTGATACATCTGTACATAGCAGTGTATCGCTATGTACCTGTATTCTAAAGATAAAAAAAAAAATCTGATTGTTTCAGTTCCAATAAAACTAGTATAAAATAATTACCATAATTTGTCCCTTTTTCCGTTCTTCAAAAGTTGAGAGGTATACCTTTTGCGTTTTCAGTGGCCGATACTTTTATTCTTTGGGAGAGAAGCCGCCATCAGAGGAGTCTGAAGCAGCGAGGGTAGAGGTGAATCAGGAGGAGAGAGGTATAGGTCAAACAATTCTTCTAATGTGTATTGGGACAAAAACAAGACAGGATTGAAAAACACCAAGTAAGTGCTGCTAAGAACAGTTCTACTTTTTCTTATGTGAGGCCGTCCGGCACATTTTATATAAAAATATTTTAGAGTAGGACTGCCCCAAAGAGATTTGCCGTGACATGGCCGGGTAGCTCAAGAAATTGCAATTTTTTTGCCAAAAATCTCAAATTTTAATAGTAAATACAGTTTGGAATTTTTAGTGCTGTAGTGCACATATAGTGCTGGCTTTTTTGTTTTTTTTTCATTTTAATGTGTGTTGGGGCCTTTAGGCTATGTTCGCACTAGAAAGTGTCTTTTTGTTAAGAAAAAAACGGACCCTCTTAGGCCCTGTGTGCACGCTGCGGATTTTGCCGCGGAATTGCTGCAGAAAATGTGTCTAACATTGCTGCAGTCAATTCTCCAGCAAAACCTATGGATTTTAAAAAATTCTGTGCGCACACTGCGTTTTCTTATACCCGCGGATTTACTGCGGATTTGCCGCGGAATTGCTGCAGAAAATGTGTCTAACATTGCTGCAGTCAATTCCCCAGCAAAACCTATGGGTTTTAAAAAATGCTGTGCGCACACTGCGTTTTCTTATACCCGCGGATTTTTCGCTGCGGGATTAATGAGCATCTCACTTCTTTTCCCTGCGGTTTTTGCCATAGATAAAGGGTAAAAATCCGCGGGGACCAACCTGCGGAAAAACCGCGGCAAATCCATGGTAAACTGCGGCACATCGCAGCAAAAATGCGGGTGCGGTTTTACAGCGTTTTTTACCACTGATGCGGGAATGCTGGCTCAGTGGTTTGCATTGTAGTCTTGTGGTGGCTCAGTGGTTAGCACTGCAGTCTTACAGCGCTGGGGTCCTGGGTTCAAATCCCACCAAGGACACCATCTGCAGGAGTTTGTATGTTCTCCCCGTGTTTGCGTGGGTTTCCTCCGGGGTCTCCGGTTTCCTCCAACACTCCAAAGACATACAGATAGGGACTCTAGATTGAGAGCCCCAATGGGGACAGTGTTGCCAATGTATGTAAAGCGCTGTGGAATTAATAGCGCTATATAAATGAATAAAATTATTATTATTATTATTCTTTAAGAGGGTCCAGTTTTTTCTTAAGAAAAAGTCACTTTCTAGTGTGCACATAGCCTTAAAGAATCCCGCCCCCGCGTTTTTGCCGCGGAGTTACCGCGGATTTTCCGCAAGTTGGTCCCCGGGGATTTTTGCCATTATCTATGGCAAAAAACGCAGGTACCTGCGGAAAAGAAGTGACATGCTCATTAATTCCGAAGCGGAAAATCCGCAGGTATAAAAAAAAAAAAACGCAGTGTGCGCACAGCATTTTTTAAAACCCATAGGATTTGCTGGGGAATTGATTGCAGCAATGTTAGACACATTTTCTGCACCAAATCCGCGGTAAATCCACAGCGTGCGCACAGGGCCTTAGTTTCTAGTATTTCTGGACTATTGGATGCCGGATTATAGGGATTTCGAGCATATCATGGCCTGCAGATTCTGAAATAACCATCACCGCTTAATAATCCCCCCCAGATGACAAAGTGGCTACTTTACACTATAATAACATGTGTTTCTGAAACGGGGGGGCACAGACAATTAATCTTCCCATTGTTCTCCTAATGTAAGGAACGTGTTGTTTCACGCCTCGAACATCTGACACATCATTAATCAAAGTATTCCTCCGCCGCGACCCATCGCCTCGCTCCTGCCATATTAAAGAATGTTAAAATTACAAAAGAAAATCCGGGAGATTTAGAAAATCCCGCTCTACTGTTATTAAACTTGTGTAATTCACGCCTGACAACCGCGTCGAACCTTTATAAAAAAAAAAAAAAAAAAGACTACAAGCCATGGAGCCAATTACCTGCTCCTGTAAAATGAATCATCTGAGGATCCGGAGCGCCCCCTTTCCCCGTAACGACAATATTTTCAATAACAATTAGTTTCCGTGAAGTTCGGGGCCTGCGAATCTCGGGGTTACCGGGCACCGCGCGGAATAAGCCAGTTATCTCTAAAATATACCAACATTCCGAGGTTGCCATGGAAACCTGCAGGTATGCATCACGCGTAATTCCGGCGCAGCGTATTCATCTCGTGCGGCAGGGGTGTGATTATTTCTTAAGACCTGTCACATATTAACTGGAAGCAGATGTGAAATCACGTAAAATAGACAACCCGGGTTAGGAAAATGTTTCCATTATCTAAAGACTTTACCAACGCGATAGAAGTGTTACGGCCAGTAAAGAAAATAGTCAGTAATTATTCCCAGATCAATGTTTCTTGTGCTGCAGT
This sequence comes from Anomaloglossus baeobatrachus, assembly GCF_048569485.1. Taxonomy (NCBI): domain Eukaryota; kingdom Metazoa; phylum Chordata; class Amphibia; order Anura; family Aromobatidae; genus Anomaloglossus; species Anomaloglossus baeobatrachus. Next base: position 779,009,353 of record NC_134354.1, on the reverse strand, counting down.
TTTATCACCTTACATTTTTTAGTCATTTTGCCATATAACGCCAATGTACTGCTATATAGTGCAAAAATAATAGCTCACATAGTATAGTGCCCACATAATACTACAACACAGCGCCCAAACAATAGCCCATATAATACTACCATACAGTGCCCAAATAATAGCCCACATAATACTACCATACAGTGCCCACATAATAGCCCATATAATACTACCACACAGTGCCCAAATAATAGCCCACATAATACTACCACATAGTGCCCAAATAATAGCCCACATAATACTACAACAGCGCCCAAATAATAGCCCATATAATACTACCATACAGTCCCCCAATAATAACCCACATAATACTACCATACAGTGCCCAAATAATAGCCCATATAATATTATCACATAATGCCCAAATAACAGCCCACATAATACTAACGCAAAGTGCCTAAATAATAGCCCACATAATACTACAACACAGTGCCCAAATAATAGCCCACATAATACTACCGCACAGTGCCCAAATAATAGCCCACATAATACTACCGCACAGTGCCCAAATAATAGCTCACATAATACTACCGCACAGTGCCCAAATAATAGCTCACATAATACTACCGCACAGTGCCCAAATAATAGCCCACATAATACTACCACATAGTGCCCAAATAATAGCTCACATAATACTACCGCACAGGGTCCTGATAACAGCTCATATAATACTACCACACAGTGCTCAAATAACAGCTCATATAATACTACCACACAGTGCTCAAATAACAGCTCATATACTACCACACAGTGCCCAAATAACAGTTCACATAATACTACCATACAGTGACCAAATAATAGCCCACATAATACTACAACACAGTGCCCAAATAATAGCCCACATAATACTTCCGCACAGTGCCCAAATAACAGCTCATATAATACTACCACATAGTGCCCAAATAACATCCCACATAATACTACCACATGGTGTCCAAATAACAGCTCACATAATACTACTGCACAGTGTCCAAATAACAGCTCATATAATACTACCACAAAGTGCCCAAATAACAGTTCACATAATACTACCGCTGTAATACTATTGTATGTTTGAGGATTTCGATAGCGTAGGGCAATGACAGCCAGAGACGAGTTTGTGGTACAAGATGTTTTTATGATATGTAACCACGGTAGATAACAACGGAACAAACACAGCAATACAAATACACACAATACCTTCCCGAAACGGAGCGGAGGGAATTCCCGGGGCCACGCACCGGACTCCCCCAGGGAGACCACCAGAGCGAACCCCTATACAGGGACTGTCCGGCAATCAACCCCGGAAGGCCTAAATGCGGTGCAGCCGGGACACAAGGGGCAAGCGGTAAAAGTCCAGAAGTGTCCGTACGGAATGAAAGTCCAGAATGGTTATGAACCGGAAGAAACCGGGCAGAAGTGCTGACCAAAGACGGCAGACGGAGTCCGGGCACAGTTGAAGAAACCGGGTATGGTCCAGGAGTCGGTCGGTAGATTTCCAGGAGGATCCAAAGGTAATCCAGTAGCAGCAGCAGCAAAGCAGGAGCACACAGCAAGCAGTATACTCAGGCACTGGACTAGGCTTAGAGGCGGCCTTTTAAGCAGCTGGACAGGAAGTAGGGCAACAGAACACAAAACTCCATGTTAACCGAGGGCAAGCTTTTTCAAAAGAGAACTGGAAAACCCGGAAACCTGACAACCGCACAGTGCCCAAATAACAGCTCATATAATACTACCACAAAGTGCCCAAATAACAGTTCACATAATACTACCACAAAGTGCCCAAATAACAGTTCACATAATACTACCACAAAGTGCCCAAATAACAGTTCACATAATACTACCACAAAGTGCCCAAATAACAGTTCACATAATACTACCACAAAGTGCCCAAATAACAGTTCACATAATACTACCACATAGTGCCCAAATAACAGCTCATATAATACTACCCCACAGTGCCCAAATAACAGCTCATATAATACTACCACACAGTGCCCAAATAACAGCTCATATAATACTACCACACAGTGCCCAAATAACAGCTCATATAATACTACCACACAGTGCCCAAATAACAGCTCATATACTACCACACAGTGCCCAAATAACAGCCCACATAATACTACCACACAGTGCCCAAATAACAGCTCATATAATACTTCCACATAGTGCCCAAATAACAGCCCACATAATACTACCACAACGTGCCCAAATAACAGCTCATATAATACTACCACACAGTGCCCAAATAACAGCTCATATAATACTTCCACATAGTGCCCAAATAACAGCCCACATAATACTACCACAACGTGCCCAAATAACAGCTCATATAATACTACCACAAAGTGCCCAAATTACAGTTCACATAATACTTCCACATAGTGCCCAAATATCAGCTCATATAATACTACCCCACAGTGCCCAAATAACATCCCACATAATACTACCACATAGTGTCCAAATAACATCTCACATACGGTAATACTAACGCAAAGTGCACAAATAAGAGGGAGGAGGTGAGCTGTAACATCACCTATTGTGCATGGCGGATCCCGTGTTATCTACTATATATAGAGGTGTTATCTGCTTTTGAACAGGAAAAGGAAGAGGTGAGCTGTGACATCTCATATTGTGAATGGTAAATCCTGTGTTATCTACTGTATATAGATGTGTCATCAGACATTGTACAGAAGGAGTAGGAGGTGAGCTGTGATATCTCTTATTCTGAATGATATGATATATTTTGAGCTTTTACTGTTCATTGTATTCTTGTCTGTGATGACAATGAGACTGCTGAAAAGTTATATGTATAGAAGAGAAGTGTCTTGTATAACACCTGTGGTCACTGTGAAAACTGCAAGATATTTGAATACTTTTTATATAAATTATGTAAAGAAAATGTAAAAAAAATAAATATAAAAATAAATTTAATCAATAGGTAGTTTCCTCGCCAAAAATATCGGAATCTGGAGAAAAAACAACCACAAAATCTTACTGGTATAAATTTTTAATTTTTTCATATTTTTGCATATTTTTTGCAGATATAGCGCCTTGGCTGAAGAAATCCAAATCTTTTACAGCCCCAATACATTTATTTTCACCAGTAGTAGATGAGATAGGACGGATTAATTAGTGTTCTGGGTCCGTGATTCCGCGCAGAGCGAGCGCCTGCACCGAGGCTGTGTCTTCTGCTCCGTGCAGGAAACAACTGGATTGTTTATGAGTCGCTCCGGGCGCTGGGAAATTATTTTCCGTGCTGGTTACAGCGCAGCCCATGCTGCGTACTGTGATGCTAATCACATGCAAAATTTATTTTTCCATTATTTTTCTTATCATTTTTTTCTTTAAATATCTTACAACATGGATAAATACAATCTATTCTTTTAGAGTCTTTTCTGATCTGTCGGAAAACATCACGAGAATGATCTCCACCTGTGAACGCCAATTGTATGTCTACAGATATAATGTACATAAAAAGTGAAGCAACTTTGTAAATACATTGCATTATAAAAACTAAGCCTATTACATACAGCACTCCAGAGCTGTATTCATAATTCAGCAGGTTGTCACTGGAAACAGTCAGTAAGTTGATTTGTTACTCACACCCCCTATAAGCTCCTACAATGAAGGAGGATTAGTGAAGGGCGGACCCAGACTGTAAATGTCCGGGTCCGTGGGTAAGGATCGGGGTCCGGCAACTTGGGTAATAAAAAAAATAAAGGAAATGTAAACATAATAAGAATAAAGCAGGTGCGTCATACTTACCGAGTCTCCGGCAGGGCTGTACACTGCTTTTGGGGCCACTCATTCTGCTTCTAGGGCTGCTCATTAGCATCATACATATTCACTGCTTTCTCCGCCCACCATCAGTCCCCGCATCGATTTTTTGCAATCAGATGCGCCCCCAGCTTGTGTGACAGCATGTTTGACTGCAACCAATCAGAGGCACCGTGTTTACATTTCTATTTTAAAAAAATAAAACTAAATTCGTGTAGGGTCCTCTCATATTAGGATACCAAGCAAAGATAAAGCATATGGCTACAGGCTGCAGCCCCTAGCCGTGCGCTTATCTTGGCTGTGTGTCAAATAAGAGGAACTTCAAATAGTTTTAAAAAAAATGGTGTGCCCCCCCCCCAATTTTGATACCCAGCCATGATAAAGCTGACAGCTGGGAGCTGGTATACTTAGGCTGGGGAAACCCATGCTTATTGGGCCCACCAGACTAAAAATTGCAGCCTACAGCCGCCCAGGATTGTCCCATCTATTAGATGCGACAATCCTGGAATTTTACCCGGCTCATCCTAATTGCCCTGGTGCGGTGGCAATCAGGGTAATTAGGGGTTAATAACAGTTCACAGCTGCCAATAAGCCTTAGATTAGTAATGGGAAGCAGAGGAAGCAATGAATATGTATGAAGGGTAATGAGTAGCCCTGGAAGTAGCGTTAGAACCTCGTGGAGACTTGGTAAATATAACGCACCTGCTTCAATCACACCATCGCTTCTACCATCAGACCACTAGACTTATATGGGGACCGGCGTCCGGAGAGATAGCCAGGATCAATTCCAGGCCCAAACCGGGTTTTTTTTTTATACCCAGTTGGATCCGCCGATCCCGGGTAACAGCGAGTCCACCCATCACTAAGGAGGACAATTAATTTTACTAAAATGTGATTACTCAGATCACCAGGACAAGTTATATGTTGACAACAATCCCCCTTTTTGGTCATTGCCTCCCTTTTTAGAGGCCATTCCCTCTCCAAATTCGTTTGGTCATAACAGAGTTCCAGCTGACGACAGAGCATCCTGGCGTCAGACATAAGGATCTGTCCAGAAGAGCTGGTATCTGGGAGGTCATCCAGTTTTCCAACAGTCTGTGAGGACTTCCCTTTTTCAAGAGCCTTCTAGATGTTCTGTAAGAGATGGCCTTGGGCGGGGAATCTACCAATGTATGATTGTTGGGTGGCCAACTTACAGGACATAGGAGAGATTTGGTCCCGTAATGAAGAACAAAAGAGGGCCCCCATTATGTTGCCCTGTTTGGCCAAAAAGTTGGCTTCTACCTCAGTCAACATTTTATGGCTCAGTCCAGTTCGTCACCCACTTTCGTAGAGACTCAAGTAGCAATGTTGATGGGGCCAGACAAGATTGGGACCACTATAGCATCTAAATGGTCTGCTTCTATGGTATGTCCACCGCTAGCTGGGACAACAATTGCAATAAATAACCTCATCACAGCACCACACATGCAAGTGTGGCCGTGTCGGGTACTGCAGCTCTGTCCCTTTCACGTGAACAGTGAGCTGAAGTAGTCCACACAACCCTCATAACTAAGCTTCTTACCATGACCCCTCTAAAATTGATGGCCCACCCCAAGTTCTTTGGAACCCCTTTAACACTAGAAGTCCCATAGAGGGGTCATTTAACATTTTTACCATTGGAACTCTATGAAGCTCGAAACTTCTGAGACTTCTAGTGTTAAAGGGAGTCTGTCAGCATGATCAACACTCCTAAGCTGTCTACATGGGGACATCGGTCATAGAAAGATGAATAAAATGATGCTTTGTTTTCAGCGATCCGATGTTTTATTCTCAAGAAACACACGTTTTTCTTAATATGTAAATGAGCTGTTCAGATCTATGGGAACGGATATAGGTCTCCCTAAGAATCTGCTTCCAGAGATTACCAGTGTGAGACTTGTAATAACTGACTTGTAATGTCTGCTTTCCTGATCTACATGTCTCACACTGGTAACACCCTCTTACATGTAAAATAATCTCTGGATGCAGATTCTCTAGAGGCAGATTCTCGGGGAGATCTATCTCCGGCCTAAGGATCTTAACAGCTCATTTACATATTTTAAAAAACTATGATATCTGAGATCCGATGTTTTATTCCCTGGAAATCTACGTTTTTCTTAATATGCAAATGAGCTAAGATCTATGGGCCCCACATAGGTCTCCCTAAGAATCTACCTCCAGTGATTATCAGATGTGAGACATGTAATGACTGACAGTCTGTTCTCCTGATCTACTGTACATGTCTCATACTGTTAACACCACTTTCATGTAAAATAATCTACGGATGCAGATTCTCTGGAACCTCTGGAGGCTGATTCTCAGGGAAATCTATCTCCGGCCTAAAGATCTTAACAGCTCATTTACATATTTAAAAAGTGATGATATCTGAGATCTGATGTTTTATTCCCTGGAAATCCATGTTTTTCTTAATATGTAAATAAGCTGTTAAGATCTAGGGGCTGGACATAGATCTCCCTGAGAATCTGCCTCCAGAGATTACCAGTGTGAGACATGTAATGACTGACAGTCTGTTCTTTTGATCTACATGTCTCATACTGGTAACATCCCTTTCATGGAAAATATTCTACGGATGCAGATTCTCTAGAAGCCATGGCTCTAGAGGCTGATTCTCGGGGAAATCTATCTCCGGCCTAAAGAGCTTAACAGCTCATTTACATATTTAAAAAAAGATGATATCTGAGATCCAAAGTTTTGTTACCTGGAAATCCATGTTTTTCTTAATATGTAAATAAGCTGTTAAGATCTAGGGGCTAGACATAGATCTCCCTAAGAATCTACCTCCAGTGATTACTAGATGTGAGACATGTAATAACTGACAGTCTGTTCTCTTGATCTACATGTCTCATACTGTTAACACCCCTTTCATGTAAAATATTCTACAGATGCAGATTCTCTGGAAGCTCTGGAGGCTGATTCTTGGGGAGATCTATCTCTGGCCCAAAGATCTTAACAGCTCATTTACATATTTAAAACAATGATGATATCTGAGACCTGATGTTTTATTCCCTGGAAATCCATGTTTTACTTAATATGTAAATAAGCTGTTAAGATCCATGGGCTGCAGATAGATCTCCCTAAAAATCTGCCTGCAGAGATTACCAGTGTGAGACATGTAGTGACTGACAGTCTGCTCCCTTGATCTACATGTCTCATATACTGTTAATACCCCTTTCATGTAAAATAATCTATGGATGCAGATTCTCAGTAGGCAAATTCTCAGGGAGATCTCTCTTCAGTCTAAAGATCTTAACAGCTCATTTACATATTTAAAAGTATGATGATATCTGAGATCTGATGTTTTATTTCCAGAGAAATCCACGTTTTTCTTAATATGTAAATAAGCTGTTAAGATCTAGGGGCTGGACATAGATCTCCCTGAGAATCTGCTTCCAGAGATTACCAGTGTGAGACATGTAATGACTGACAGTCTGCTCTCCTGATCTACATGTCTCACACTGGATCATGTAAAATAATCTCTTTAGGCAGATTTTCTGGAAGCTCTGGAGGGTGATTCTCGGGGAGATCTATCTCCGGCCCAAAGATCTTAACAGCTCATTTACATATTACAAAAAAGAGGATTTCTCTGGAATAAGACATCGGATCTCAAATATCAAGGTATCATTTTATTCAGCTTCCTATGACGTACATATCGATATGGACGGTTTAGGAGGGTTCATCCTACTGATACAATCCCTTTAAGTATCTAGACTTATTGATCACTCCTTAGAACAATCATCAACGGAAACAAAAAGTGCAAAATGACTGATCAACGCCAAAAATTGTGATTTTTTTCTCTTTTTTTAACCTGTCCCAGAATTTACGGTCCCAACCATGGGAATCCCGCATTAGACTGCCTGCTTAATTCAGTCTCCAGGGGAAAGAACAAGCCCATAAAATGTAAGGTTATCCCGTAAGTGAATAAAAACATGTCACTCGCTGCATGTCAACATCGATACAAAGTATAAAATAATAGCACGCAACATTACCGCGGTAAGTAGATGGGAAACAGATGGTCCTTTTATGTTCGCGTTGTTTCCTCTGCATACAAATGCTTTTGGGGGGGATCTAATTAGTCTTCCACAAAACTCAAACTGGGTAATTACTATCATTATCCCCTTTTCAAATAAATCTGAAGTCTAAACCGCAATTACGTTTTTAATCTCGCCCCGTTCATATTCACACAAACATTTTTTTTTACATTAAAAAAAAAAAAAAGTTGTGAAAAGTTCTGAAGAGGTAAAATTGAGGCATCGCGCAAATTGTTCCCGGAATTACTGACTCTTCTCAGTTTCTCGGCACTAAAAAGCTTTGTAAATTTCAGTAAAGCGTTGGGTGGTTTGACTATGACAGTATATCGGTATGCCGGGATGATGGCAGGTCAGCCATATTGGATTTTTTTGGCCAATGATGTAGCCAGTGCTTATAGGCAGCCGAAAAAAAATCTATTATTGCCCGATCAATATTTTGAACACATCAGTCGACCATCGATTGAAAGAAATAATTATTAATTTCACCGATGAAGCTGATGATTGGTCATTTTGGTCAAAACCGTGTCTCAGCCAACTTCTATCTGATCAGCATGGTGGTCTTAAGAAGATATCATAGAAATAGAAATGTTGTTGCAAAGTTGGCCCTTTGGCACACTTTTGCCAACTGTAACACCCATACCGGCATCCCCGCACTGTCCTGCTCCAGGGATGCCAGCACTCTCACCATCCCGGCTGCCCAGGGTCACTACCCCATTCCCAGTTCCTGCCACCAACCATCAGGGCCTGTGCACACCACACAGGTCTCCTAGGAGTGTCCTTATGGCGCGCGCGTGGACACGCCACCTTTCTTAAAAGGCCAGTATACCCTAACTCGGAAGTACCTCTCAACCTATGGCCTAGAGGCATCAGATGTTTAAGGCATCTTCCCCTTAAGGGAGGTGCCTGGGCAATGTGTTCCTAACGTTGCTAGTTCTCAAGTCCGTTTGCGTGGCAGCTGTTGTTATTGCACTGCGTGCTGTATTACTGATGTTCTTCTGTGTTGCAGTGCATGATGACTTCAATGCAGCAACTATCCTTAACTACTACTATTGCAATTGTCCACACTGGTCGCTCCTACATTACCAGCCACAACTGATGCAACTACCTATCTCGGCCTCCGCTGCTGCAACTACCCATCTTGACCGCTGCTGCCACAACTACCCGTCTCGGCCGAACCTACGATACGGCTGCTTTTGCAGCTCTTACGATCAGAGTCTATTGGTGTATATACCTGTGATGCCAGCTCCCGGGGCACCATGATCCCCTGGGGCTAACTCTGTCAGTTTTCGACCAGTGTGTTAGCCTAGCTCCACCTCCAGTGGCTTTAGTGAAGACTCGGCAGCTATTCAGGTTCACTCCTCCAGGTCAGTGATCGGTGCCTTTGGTCCAGTGGATCCACTAGCCACTTGCTCGCCCACGGAGCATTACACCAACGTTAGGAAATTACCCAGGATAGTCTTAAATTCTTGTAAATGGTCCCGGCATATTCGGGCCTGCCCTTGTTCAAGAAAAGTATTGGATCTACAGACAACCCATCTGAAAGTCTACATTACCACCCAATTTTATTTGGTTAGGATGGGAATTAAATTCCTCTATTCTCACTGCCCTTATGCCCAAAAAATTGGGGTTACACAAAAAAAACCACACAGAAATCTAACAAAGAATCTAATTTTGGTTATGATGAAAAGCTCATGACTATTGACCAACGTTAAACTCAAAAAACATCCTACAGGACTACATTTCCTAAAACCCAATTATTTGAATTGCCAAAATGGGGAATCTTTTTGGTTGAGTTGACAATTCTCAACCTCCTCTCTTGGTGGTTTATCTGTTACTTTAATACTCTACTCCTTTATTTTTGTCATGCGATGTTTGGCTTTGCACACACCTGTCGTTTTGTGGGGTTTTGTCTTTGTGTTTTCTGGCCCGCCCTGAGGGTGTGGGAGAGGGGGGAGTAAGATCAGGGCTCGGACAGGAGTTAGGGTCATGCTGGGGGCTCGGACCTGGCTACTATCAAGTCTACCTCCAAGATAAGGGACAGCGCAGGGACTTAAGTCTGGGGGCCAGCGTAGGGTATCTGTCCTGACATTACATACCCCATGACCATTTCTTCTATTTTTTCTTCTTCTCTAGTGAGCATCCTTTGGCAATATGGTTTGGTTCTGTTGCTTCTATTCTATTTTGGGTCATTTATATTCCGAATTTTCTAGTAAATACTCATTTCTTACGCAAAATAAAACAGACCAAGTATAGGTAAAAATAGACCATTTAGCTGCTAATGGTTAGATGTAAAGTGGAGAGCCAACACTGAGAAATCCCAACCCTAGTTCAATTGGGTGCCAAAAAAAAATAAGCAGATGGAGAATTGGCAAAAGTATCTTGAACAAAATTAACAAACATCAAGCTCTTAAGTGCATCGTGCCAAACCCCTAAAACTCTATGTGGTCAATCTGACCCGTAATTACTCTGCCCCCATTGCTCTCTCTTAAACCTTCATTCGATCGGATAATGCGTTCAACATTTACACAAATTCAGTGGGTTACATCATTAAACAGATGGATGAATCCATTATGCATGATGCCTCCTCCATTAAGTTGTTCCAAAAACAACGATATGGACAAATAATCAATGACAGGAAACTTTATTGATTAGAGCCAAACGGGAAATAGTACTTTCACAAGCCACCACAATTAATTTTACTAGGCTCCACTGACATAGAACGTAAGGTCAGAATTTTGGGTTTTGTGTATAGGAGGTATCTAATTAAAGAGCTAAAGATGATATTTTCAAAGCTGATGGTCGTTATCTAAACGACCTTTTCAGGTCTAGGACCAGTAGATAGGGAGAACACCACCACCCAAAAAATGCTTCCAAGATCCTTTAGACTGTATGTGAATCAGTAAGCTCATAGGTGTCGTTGACCACATTCACTGGTAAATGGTCTACTGGTTGAATAGACCTAAAAGTCCTAAAGGATATATTTTGGTGCAAAGAGCAGCTATGCCTGGGGGCCCAGTACGTAACTTTTAAATATCTAGAGAACCCAGAAGAAACCAAAGTAAACTCATATGGATTATCTGGAGACACTGAGATGGTCAAGACTCAAACCAAAACATGGAAACCACCAGTGGTAACTACTGGAGATGGACAAAGAGTATCAGATACATGGCACGATTTTCAGAATATCCTAGAATAAGCATATTAAGACTAGGTTTTAAGCCAGGATTGGACCCGAAGTAAGGAGTGACGGTCATCGTCGGTGGCCAAGTGCTTATTTCATCTCATCTTATAGATAATTTTCACTCAAAATTTAAAAAATGACGATATATATCTTTATTACAGAATATTTTAATTCTTTCTCAGACCATATGGTCCTGTTGGATAAGTGGCTAGAAGCAAAAAAAAAGGGGGACACCATCAACAATCAGTAGGTTGAATGACAGTCCATTGATGGCCATCTCCATACCTGCTCATACTCTTAATGCCGAGCCATGATGGATTTTTTGTTGTCCATGTCACAACTCTTCTTGAGGACTTCATAGAGTCATCAAACTCTAGGGATGCTTTTCTTTGGATAACTTCACCTTAATGACCCTCCAAGATAATGGACCATGACCCTCAATAGAGCAGGTGGAGCAGACCTGCCTTTTTAGTATTAATGGCCAACATTTTTCCAAGGCTGTTGTTGTCCAGGTCAACGAGTTGTACAATGAGTTGTACAACTCTTCTTGAGGACTTTATAGTCATCAGACTCTAGAGACGTTTTTCTTTGGAAGACTTCCCCTTAATGACCCTCCAAGATAATGGACCATTATTCTCAATAAAGTTCAGGTGGAAAAGAACTGCCTTTTTAGTAGAAATTGCCAAAGTTTTTTTTCCAAGCCTCTAAGCCAGTGTTTCTCAACTCCAGTCCTCAAGACCCACCAACAGGTAAGGTTTTTTGGATTTCCAGTATTGCACAGGTGATGGACTTATTCCCTATGCAATGCTGAGGAAATCCTGAAAACATGATCTGTTGGTGGGTCTTGAGGACTGGAGTTGAGAAACACTGCTCTAGGCAGTCACGTCATTTATAGAACTTCTATCTGGTAGTCCGTTGGTTCCCTATAGAAACTAGGGTCTACGTACCATTTTTGACCCCTTTTTAGCAGAGAGCTTCACAAATTTGTACCTTGCAAACATTGTGATATAGCAGGTGGTCCTAAGCTACATTAGATATTGGTGGCAGCCATATTTTGCTACTCTACTTTGCTTTTAGCACGGTACTACCTGACAGAGTTCTGACCCTGGAATTGTAACTTGTGTCATGCGATGTTCAGCTTTGCACACACTTGCTGGCATGGTGTCATCAGACTCTGTTCACACCACAGAGTTTGACAAACAACAAGAAGCTTCTCGATTGTTCAGTCAAAGCCGGGCTTTGGCTGGTTCAGGTTCACTGGTCTTCAGACCTGCAGGAGTTAATTCCTGCAGACTTGCGAGCAGGACCTAAGAGATCAGGTTGCAAATTGTCATGTGCAGCGGTCTTCTTCCTATTTAAGGCACGGCTTTCTTACAGTATGTGCCGATAATAGCTTCAGCTTAAGCTCCAGCGATCCCAGTCTTCATGGTTATCCTGTTTATGGTGATTTGTGTTGCGCTTCTGAGTGGTGTGAGCGTTCCCCTGTTGTGCGTTACTTCCTCCCCTTTTTTGTTGCTCCCCAGTACACATATTGTCTCTCCTGTGTGTTTTGAGTGCATTGTGTACGAGTTTCCATTCTCTTTTGTCCATGTCGTTTTGTGGTGTTTCCTTTTTGTGTTTTCCCGGCCACCCCAGGGGTGTGGGAGAGGAGGAGTAAGGTTGGAGCCACATGGGGATTACTGCAATCCCCTCACATGACACTCGGCTCACGCTGGCAGCACAGCAGAGCTGAGTGTCATGAGAGTGTTCCTACGACTGTGGTCCGATCGTGCAAGTGGACCTCAGCTGGGGGGGGGCGGGCCGGCACTGAGGAGAGGCGGACCGCTGCTGCGGAGAGGAGGGAGGGATTTCTCTTCCTCTCTCCTCCGTTGCTGACTATTGCCATTCTCGCCCTGCACTCGCAGTACACCGGTGTACCGCGAGTGCAGTGCGATTTTTCTCTTGCCCCATAGACTTGAATGGGTGCGAGAGAAACAATGATCGCACTACAATCGCAGCATGCTGCGATTGCTTTCTCGGTCCGATTAGGGCTGAGAAATAATCGCTCATATGTGCTGACACACAGGCTAATATTGGTCCGAGTGTAATGCAATTTTTTTATTGCACTCCACTCGCACTGATTTTCATGCCGTGTGTCTTAGGCCTAAGATCAGGGCTTGGACAGAAGTTAGGGTCATGCTGGGGGCTCGCACCTAGCTACCATCAAGTCTACCTCCATGATAAGGGAAAGCGCAGCGTCTACAATCTGAGGGCCAGCCTTGGAACTCTTGTCCTTATTATAAAAAATATTTGCTAATACCAATGGAGCCAAAAATGAGTGGCCCAAGGGTGCAAAGTTTCTCTCAAGAAGCTGAATGGGAACAATATGTTGCTTTTTTTTGGTGCCATGACCTAATGCTGCTCTTTCTCGCTACCGTTTTGAGCACTGACATTAATGTATTCTGCTTGCATGGAAGACCTGCTGATTTTTGACTCTGTTTCAATCAAGAGCTCTTGAGAGAGCTGTGACCTGCCTGTCCGTTCCCTTGATTTGTATGAATGTTATTATTTTTATGCAGGGCCGGATAAAAAGCTTTATGAACAGCTCCATAAACTATTTTACACCGTGTCAGCGAGAGTTCTCTCATCAGCCATCAAGCCGGAGTTTATTCAGGCCACAAGCGCGTTCCTCGCCAAGAAGTTCACATCCAAAGATCCTCATTGAAAATATATCATCTGAAGTCTTATTGATCCGTCTTTAACCCCTCGGAGGCACATATTTGCACCATTTATTTCTGAGGATACTTTTTATGTTTTGACGAAGAGAAATAATATTGCAAAAAAAAAAAAGAATATGAACCTTGCAACTGTTTTATCAAGTGATTACGGCAGTGACAACATCATATAATCGCTTCTGCAAAACTCTGGGTCAATACTGGAGCTGTACAATGTAGATAGAGTGTACAGCTTTCTATTAACCAAAAAAATAAATCATTAAATAAAAAAAACAAACAAACAAAAAAAAAAACAAAAAACGGGGTGAGGTCCCCCATTGTTGATAATCAGCAAAGGTAAAGCAGACAGCTGGGGTGTGATGACTGTCACTTGGTGGCGCTAAACACTACTTGCATGCAGTAAGTGGAGAGGTAGTCAGACAGGCCGTGATGATCAACCAGGAGAGCACGACAGTACACAGGGGGCAGACAGAGACGAGGTCAAAGTACAAGCCAAAGGTCAGGGTTCCAGGAGAGTATGTACCAAAATACAGGTAGCAGATGGGGATGTGGTCAGGAGGACGTCCGAGGTCAGAAGCCAGGAAGTAACAACAAAAACAAGGGGGGACATGCAGAGACAAGGTCAAAGTACAAGCTGAAGGTCAAGGTTCCAGGAGAGTACATACCAAAATACAGGGAGCAGACGGGGACGTGATCAGGAGGACAGGAGGAAGTCCGAGGTCAGAAGCCATGAAGTAACAACAAAAACAAGGTGGGACATGTGGAGATGAGGTCAAAGTACAAGCCGAAGGTCAAGGTTCCAGGAGAGTACGTACCAAAATACAGGGAGCAGACGGGGACGTGGTCAGGAGGAAGTCCGAGGTCAATAGCCAGGAAGTAGCAACAAAAACAAGGGGGGACATGCAGAGACAAGGTCAAAGTACAAGCCGAAGGTCAAGGTTCCAGGAGAGTATATACCAAAATACAGGGATCAGACAGGGATGTGGTAAGGAGGAAGTCCGAGGTCAGAAGTCGGGAAGTCACAACAGAAACAGGGGAGAACAGGCAGAGATAAGTAAACAACAGTCCAAAGTTTAGAGGCCAAGCTCTGAACACTGAGTACCACGGGAGTCAACAGCACAACTATGAACAGGAAGTACAACTGGTGGCGTCCTGAGCTCACATGCTCCCTAATGAAGCAGAGCAATCACCAGGAACAAGAAGCTTCTGCGTGAGCACCTCCTAGGACCAGCGTGAAACCCAGTGCTGTGAAACAACCAGCAGAGCATTCATCCTGGAAAAAGCTCTGCACTATAAGCAACAGGAGAGCATAGGAGAACAATACAGAATGCTCTGCACATAGGAATCGTGACATGGGAGCTGGCATTATCAGGCTTAACACTTTTCTTTTTTACTATATTGACATTGAACATATTTGTCTCCTTTTTCTGAAGAACATCCAAAGCCGCAGTCTGAGGTGGTATCAGCTGCCTCCGAGGACGATGGATGTGGTTTATTGACTGCTGTTTTATGTGTTATTACATATGTTCTTCCCTCTGATAGCAGCGGAATTTACCAGCTCCGCACATTAAAATACGGTCATAATAAGTAATGTGCATTGTCTGATCCGAGCTTTTATGGACGAAAGAAAAATAACGAGAGAGGTGAAGAAGTTACTTATTTTATTTTCTGAATTTAAATCTGGTTTCTCTTTAAAGCTGAAATATTTCAGTGTACGAGACTTCAGCACTTACAAGCTCAATAAATTAGAATATCATCAAAAAGTTCATTTATTTCAGTAATTCAATACAAAAAGTGAAACGCATATATTATATAGAGTCATTACACACAGAGGGATCTATTCCTATATATTATATAGAGTCATTACACACAGAGGGATCTATTCCTATATATTATATAGAGTCATTACACACAGAGGGATCTATTCCTATATATTATATAGAGTCATTACACACAGAGGGATCTATTCCTATATATTATATAGAGTCATTATACATAGAGGGATCTACTCCTATATGTTATATAAATATTATATAGACTCATTACACACAGAGTAATCTATTTTATGTGTTTATTATATATTATATAGAGTCATTACACACAGAGGGATCTATTCCTATATATTATATAGAGTCATTACACACAGAGGGATCTATTCCTATATATTATATAGAGTCATTACACACAGAGGGATCTATTCCTATATATTATATAGAGTCATTGCACACAGAGGGATCTATTCCTATATATTATATAGAGTCATTACACACAGAGGGATCTATTCCTATATATTATATAGAGTCATTACACACAGAGGGATCTAAAAAAATGTATAGATTTGGATATAGAGACTAAAGGCAGGAGGAGACAAATAAAATGCTAATGTGATCCTGTTCATATCAATGCTCGGCTCTGGTCTAATCTACGTGTATAGAGAATTCTGCATGAATACAGGCGCCACTGAGGCTAATGGAAAAATTATAGGGCACGACACTAGCCCATCATGAAAAATGCACGCCTTTCTCTCTTTTTAGATGAAAAAAGAGCACCATTAATATTCCTGTTGGAATGATTCGTAAATTAATACATGGTTCTAAAGGTTGAAAGTATTATACAGAGTATGCAGATCCTAAAAAAGTGGCCATCAAATTGGAGGGGGTCGGACGGCCGTCAGCTGATGGACGCGGTTATTACACCCTTAGGAGCTGGAGTCCTCAATTTCAGTCCAAAAGTCGCCACAAAGTATGTCTGTGGCTGGTCATTAACTATTCGCTGCTCCGGTCTGCGTCCTAGAGTAAGAGGACAGCGCCTGACGGAGCAATTGCACTAAATACGGTACATGCCGGGGATACGGCCTCCGGTGCCATTCTCTGCGTTGACAGCACTTGTCCGGAGGTGCTTTTTAAAAAAAAGAGGATTAATGTCATTGCACTAAGGGCAGCTCGTAGCTGTGTGCGCCGCCGGTGCCGACACTGAAGCTCCCGTTATGGAGTAGTTTATGACTTCTCCAGTCTGTATCCAGAGCTGCGGCCAATTGCAGAGCATTCGGAGGCTAAATCTGAAGACAGACACTATATTTATACAGTCAGCAAAACATAAAGTGCTGAGGCTGGAGTACATCTCCAAAAAAAAGGCAAAAATTTATGTATGTGTGTTGGATAACTGCAAACCGCATCCATATTTTTCCCACAATATTTGCCTTGGTGTGTAGTGATGATATCTCCTGAGCATGAACCATGTATCAAGGAGCTGGGCGCATTTGTCGGATGCTTGGTAGCAGACGTGATAGGGCGAGACGCGAAAATAATAATGGGAACCCCTTTCTTGGCCATGCAGAATAGCATTTGGTTTCAACAAATATTTGCAAGACCCCTTGTGACAGTTCCCCAATTCTCACCAAAAAGTTGGAAAGGCTACGGGCACCAATCGTGGCTGGGCTTTTCAGAAGGCCTCATTCTACTGGAAAGTGTCCCAAAAAATAGACTATGACAAAGAGAGACCCCTAACAATCAACTCATCCATTGTACCCTTTTTTCATGAAGCATCCTGCTTGGAACCCCAATGGATGAGTTGATTGCTAGGGGTCTTCTCTTTGTCATCGGCTATTTTTTGGGACACCTTCCAGCAAAATGAAGTTGTCTTCAAAGTCCAGCCATTATTTATGTACCCTTCCAACTCCTTGGTGAGAATTGTGGAACTGGATTGTAAAGCAACGCAACACACAGGATAAATCGGGGAAACTATACAATGGTGGGCTCTGGCACTGGGGGATCGGGGGACACCTTCTAAAACTCACCTAGGCTGATGATCTCTGCACTCCCTATCATCCCTAGATGGGTCCTTCCCCATGCACCGATCACATGCCTAGGCCTTTGCTGGCCCTGAACTCACTCGTGGAACCCCAATGGATGAGTTGATTACTAGAGTCCCGCCAGGTGTAAATGGACCGCAACACACAGGGTAAACCAGGGAAACTATACAATGGTGGGCTCTGGCAGTAGGGGAGCGGGGACACCTCCTAACAGTCACCTGACGCTGATGATCTCTACACTCCCGATCATCCCTAGACCGGTCCTTCACCACATGTGCCAATCACGTACCTAGGCCCTTGCTGGCCCTGAACTAACTCTTGGCACCCCAATGGATGAGTTGATTGCTAGGATCCCACCAAGTGTAAATGGACTTTTGTCAAGTACCGCAACACACAGGCTAAATCGGGAAAACTATACAATGGTGGGCTCTGGCACTAGAGGAGCGGGGACACCTCCTAACACTCAACTGAGGCTGATGATCCCTGCACTCCCTAACGTCCCTACACGGGTCCTTCCACCCATGCGCCGATCACGTGCATAGGCTCTTGCTGGCCCTGAACTCACTCTTGGCACCCCAATGGATGAGTTGATTGCTAGAGTCCCGCCAGGTGTAAATGGACTCTTGTCAAGTACCACAACACACAGGGTAAATCGGGGAAACTATACAATTGTGGGTTCTGGCACTAGGGGAGCGGGGACACCTCCTAACACTCACCTGAGGCTGATGATCCCTGCACTCCCATATGGTCCCTACACGGATCCTCTCCCCCTTGTTTCGATCACGTGCCTAGGCCCTCGCTGGCCCTGAGCTCACTCTTGGCTCCCTAATGGATGCGTTCATTACTAGGGTCCCGCCAGGTGTAAATGGACTCTTGTCAAGTACCACAACACACAGGGTAAATCGGGGAAACTATACAATGGTGGGCTCTGACACTAGGAGAGTGGGTACACCTCCTAACACTCACCTAAGGCTGATGATCCCTGCACTCCCTCATGTCCCTAGAAGGGTCCTTCCCCCCCTGAGCCAATCAGTGTCTAGGCTCTCGCTGGCCCTGAACTCACTCTTGGAACCTCAATATATGAGTTAATTGCTAGGGTCCCGCCAGGTGTAAATGGACTCTTGTCAAGCACCGCAACACACAGGGTAAACCGGTAAAATCGTGGGCTCTGGCACTAAGGATAAGGGGGCAAGAACACCTCCTTATACTCACCTGATGCTGATTCCTGCACTCCCTAACATCTCTAGACAGATCCTTCTCCCATGCACTGATCACGTGCCTAGGCCCTTGCTGACAATGAACTCATTCTGACTAGTGAAGGCCAGCAAGACGCTAATCTCGCCAATGCAAATAAGATAACACAAGGAAGGTAAGACTAAAGGTCCAGTCACACTAAGCAACTTACCAGCGATCCCAACAACGATAGGGATCGCTGGTAAGTTGCTAGGAGGTTGCTGGTGAGATGTCACACTGCGACGCTCCAGCGATCCCACCAGCAACCTGACCTGGCAGGGATCGCTGGAGCGTCGCTACACAAGTTGCTGGTGAGCTCACCAGCAACCAGTGACAAGCCCCCAGCGCCGCGTGGAAGATGCTGCGCTTGGTAACTAAGGTAAATATCGGGTAACCAACCCGATATTTACCTTGGTTACCAGCGCACGGAGCTACATGTGCAGAGAGCAGGGAGCAGCGCACACTGAGCGCTGGCTCCCTGCTCTCCTAGTTACAGCACACATCGGGTTAATTAACCCGATGTGTGCTGCAGCTAAATGTGCACAGAGCAGGGAGCAGCGCACAATGCTTAGCGCTGGCTCCTTTCTCTCCTAGTTACAGCACACATCGGGTTAATTACCCGATGTGTCCTGCAGCTACATGTGCACAGAGCAGGGAGCAGCACACAATGCTTAGCGCTGGCTCCCTGCTCTCCTAGTTACAGCACACATCGGGTTAATTAACCCGATGTGTGCTGCAGCTACATGTGCACAGAGCAGGAGCCGGCACTGACAGTGAGAGCGGCGGAGGCTGGTAACAAAGGTAAATATCGGGTAACCAAGGACAGGGCTTCTTGGTTACCCGATGTTTACATTGGTTACCAGCCTCCGCAGAAGCCGGCTCCTGCTGCCTGCACATTTAGTTGTTGCTGTCTCGCTGTCACACACAGCGATCTGTGCTTCACAGCGGGACAACAACAACTAAAAAATGGCCCAGGACATTCAGCAACAACCAACGTCCTCACAGCAGGGGCCAGGTTGTTGCTGGATGTCACACACAGCAACATCGCTAGCAACGTCACAAAAGTTGTTCGTTAGCAGCGATGTTTCTAGCGATGTTGCTTAGTGTGACGGGGCCTAAACAGGTGAAGAAAGACACAACAAAGAGCACTCCAAGGTTTTTTCAGTAGCAACTCTGCAGATGCAACAGTAACAACACCACAGCTCTGCAGAGACAAGCTCTTTCAACGTGGACAGCATAGGTATGAGCTATAGCCGGTTTAGGGAGGATGTTTATAGCAAAAGGGAGTGGCTTCAGCTGAGATTACAACTACCTGTTAGATCACTGCAGGATAGACATGGACCTTAAACCCTTCAGTACTTGATGGAATTAAATACGCTCAAACTCAAGGTAAATAACGAGAAGGCAATAAAGTGGTTTTGTGATCCACAACAAACCTTCTGGTCCCAGATCCCGCCGAGATCATGTCAGGCCATGACACACTCGTGACAGTACCACCCAAAAGCATGTGGACATCCACCACTTTACTTTTCATTTTTTTTTGCACACCTAAGCCTTTTTAGCTTGGGACATGACTGATTGTTTCCAAAATCTTGGACTGTCCTGATAAATATCGGACTGTTGGCATAAATGCATCAACGACGGTCCATGAGACACAGAGCCCCCTGGCAGGAGACCCTTCTAATATTTCTATTTTCCAGCTGTCCTCTATTTTCCCATCACACCCCCAGCTCGGCACTAATGGATGTAATATCTGCACCTCTTCTGTCTACATCTAAACCAATGCATTGTGATTTTTCTACGAATTCAGTAACGAGATAATTGACCTGTATAAATGCGCACTGCCTACTTCATCAAGTACAAGGTGTGAAGTCATTTGCTCTAAAACAGCTGAAAAATATTGGACCTGTCACAAAAAAAACATGCTTCAGAGTAAAATAAATAAGTGAATATTTTGCATTTACACAAACCGACAGATGTATTAATAAAGTAATCACACTAAAATGTAGCGCAGTAATTATTTCAACCAGCAGGTGGCGCTTTAGGACTTTACCGGTCATCCCCGAATGAAGGCGCTTTGTGTTGAATATGAGCATAATTCCCACAGCACACCAAGTGGTCAGGCATGGTATTACAGATAAGATAATTTAAAGGGGTTATTTATGTACCAACATTGATGATATATCCTCGTCCCTTGCAGCAGGTAAACATTTGTCAATTCTCCATTTATTACCTCTCTGCCATTGCCAGAGATAGTACAACACTAAATATGTATGGATTATATATGTATCTTTAGCCTATACCCTTTATATACATATAGAGAGCAATAAAGGTGCCGGAAGCCATGGCCTGGAGTGAAGGGGCCAAAGAGAATGCATGTGAAGGGGTAAAGAAGAGACCCTGAGATTCAGACAGCGGGCTACGGGGGCAGTAGGACAGCTGAAGATAAAAGACAAACCAGAATCTCTATTTGCAGACACATGTTTCGGGGAGGTTGCCCCTCATCAGTGCAAAACAAAAGATCAGATTTGGCTGTATGACATGATTTTGACTGGGGTATAAAGGGTAATATTTGTCCTTGTGCATAGTAACATGCCTGACATAGCAGTGTAAGGAGACTTATAGGCCATATAATGCTCCCCTGGGAAACAAGTATGACAATTACTTCATCAGAGAGAAAGAGGACTTAAACTATAGTACCTATTGATGCATTAACAAGCCTTGCCACATGACTTAGGCTACAAAGCCAAACCAGAATCTGTATTTGCAGACACATGTTTCAGGGGTGTTACCCCTCGTCAGTGTTAAGTAAGAGATTTAATTTGGCTGTATGAGAGGCTTCTGACAGCGATCTAAAGGGTAATGTTTCTCCTTGTGCAGAGTAACCTGCCTGACATGCCAGTGTAAGGAGACTTAGAGGCCATTTAATGCTCCTCTGGGAACTTAAGTATGCATATTACCTCATCGGACTAAAATAGGACTTGAACTCTAGTACCACCTACTAAAAGTAGCAATCCTAAAACTCAATATCGATCCTTTAACGAGCTTTGCCACATGACAGGATAAAAAGCCAACCAGAATCTCTATTTGCAGACACATGTTCAGAATTTCACCCTCCTCAGTGCAAAGCAAGAGATCGGATTGGGTTTTATGAGAGGCCTCTGACTGGACTATTTATTAGTGATTGTAGTCAATGATGATTCTTAAAGGGGTTCTCATTTTAGATCCCTTCTTAGAAGGGATTATAAAGTCTTCCTCTGTTCTGATCACGATATTAGTTGTAAAACCTAACAGTAAAGGCACATTCACATGTTGTCACTGTCATCACTCTGCTGCTTTGAGACTAGTGATAGCCTTAGGACTGGAGCCTCCCATCTCCATCTAGTCTCTTCATTGAAACGAGGTTTTCTTTCCTTTGGTGTCTCATGAGTTAATGTCAGGTTTTGTTCCAAGTAGCTCGGAGCAGGGCAGGTCAACTGTAGCTTCTTTGGGTCCACACCCATTTAGGTTAACTACTGAAGCTTTTCCAGTAGTCCCTGCTGCTGTTAGAATCCATTTCTACTCTGGCCAGCCTGGTGGAAGGAACTGCTGAGGTATTCTCCTGTGCCCATCCACCTGCTACTATTGAGTCCGTCTCCTACGGTGCAGATTGGTGATTTGTATCGTTCTGTTTATTCCCCCAGTCTGTCTTTCCTTTCCCTCCGTGTTTCTTAGTTGAGTGGCGAGTCTAGTGTACTCATTGGTCTACTCACTAGACAGGGTGAGTTTAGGGCCAGCTGAGGAACCCAGGTATCCTGCTTGCTGACAGGTTGAAAGACCCTGTATAGTGACGCTATGGAGCTCAGGAGTCAGCTTAAGGTGCTTGCAGGAGGTGCCCCCTCACTCCTCTCCCTAGCATCAGGGACCTCTTGTATTGTGACCCCGGGGTTTCCCCCTTTTTGTGGTGTTTTTTTGGTAGTGTGTCAGACACCCGTTGGCCTGATTGCGTGTTTCATGCATTATATTTGGACATATTCTACTCGTGCGTACACATGTGAGCTTTTCACACGCAAGTGCTATCTCTTTTTTCACAGATAGAACTCTTACCTAGTCTGATCTATGGGGTTATTCACATGTCCACGATTTTTTGCCAATAACCATAAAGACATGTCCGAACAAAGCAATGAATGTCAATGTTCTTTACGACCCTCTCTCTCGGAAAGAAATGAAGATCCAGAACAGAAGACCCCCCACCCTCTATTAAATCAGAATTTTCTACTAGGGTCTATGAAAATGGATTTCCTAAAGTAGACGACCCTTCACGATGGTGGTAAGGCACCCAAATAAATAGGCAAAAATTATATTTGTCGAGATGTGTATCAACAGGACTCTCAAGAAGAAAATGATTCGATTTATCTAAATCGGTCGTATAGAGAAGATTCACTAATATGAAACATGACGCTCGACCCTCGGAGTCCGCTACCGCTAAACAGAATGATATTATCCGCCGCCATCTCTGAAGTCAGTGACCTGACGTGTTTATATTCAGAGCGACCATCAGATTCCAGCCGAAAATCTGTTTATTGTGTTTGCTTTCATCTACGGCAACAAGACAGGAGATAAGCAGCGAGCAAGCGGCGCTCACGTCCCTTCACCCTTCGCTACGTTACAGACCTTTTCATTTTTCCCCTCTTATTCTGCCAATAGAGGATTTCAGGTGGCGGGCGGCAACTAATAAAAATAAAATGAAATTTCCATTTTAAGTAGGTGGGATAATATAGACGGTTGCCAGACTTCATTTCCTCTCCAATCTACGGCCTCGCTCATTGACACGTTCGGGAGCAAATTCGATCTGGACACAAGTCTGTTTTTGGCGGAGGAAATATATCTTAGGCCGACAGTGGACGAGGATCTCGAGGGAGCGGTGCCGGATAAATCTTCCAAGAGCTACGTGACAGATTTAAGCATCTCGCCACAAAACAAACAAGTAGCGGTTCAATAAGGATCTGCTGAAATGGAACTTTTGAGTCCTGCCGGTTAGGAGGGGATTTTATAAGAAAAAAAAAAAAACAAGAAAAAAAAAAGAGCTAAAAAGTATATAACCATGAAAATGGCTCAACAGTAGTCATAATATCCTCACCAATCTCTGGAGGACTCTAGTGTTGACCTCCCCCCTATCCAGTGCTACATAGAAGAATGAGGTTGATGGATGAGAGGCTTATGCTGTTTTTTTTCTGTTGGAGAAACAACTTGCTGCAGCAGAAACCTCCCTCCAAACGCTGGTCAGAAATATTATTCTCCTCATAGCTATCTTTCCCGACGTTGCCATACACAATAACGCTCTACTAAAGGCCGAAGAAACAGCTCCGCTGTTGGAATTCAAGAAGTCAGATCCTTCTGTTGGTCGGAGACTTGAAATTGTCTGGTTTGGCTGACTTTTATCGAAGATGTTTGGGGCTCCAATCATAGGACTTAAAAGTGACTTCACATTTCACATATACAGTCACCTTCCCGGTGTCTTCCGATTGCCTCCTCTGCTCAGATCTTTTTTTCGTTCCTCCTGCTTCTAAGATGGCCACTGCAGAGGCTTGGCGAGTGCTGAGCTAATTCTAAGACAATGTGCACACATTGAGTATTTGAAGAATTTATCACCTCAGTATTAAGATTTCGTGCACATCTTGAGTATTTGGTGAGTTTTTTTACCTCAGTATTAAGACCACGTGCATCTGTTGAGTTTTGGGAGAGTTTTTTACCTCAGAATTAAGGCCATGTGCACTTGTTGAGTATTTGGAGAGGTTATTTTTACCTCAGTATTAAGGCCAAGTGCACAAGTCGAGTGTTTGGTGAGTTTTTCACCTTAGTATTAAGACCACGGGCATATGTTGAGTATTTGGAGAATTTTTAGCATCGGTATTAAGACCACGGGCACATGTTGAGTATTTGGAGAGTATTTTACCTTAGTATTAACCCCTTAACGACCGCGGGCCGTAAAATTACGTCCTAAATGACATAATCTTACTGCCCGCGGTCCTCCGGCGGCAGCATGCCGCGATCGGCACACATCTCAGCTGATTTTCACAGCTGAGATGTGTGCCTGCTAGGCACGAGCAGAATCGTTATCTGCTCGTGCCGATTAACCCCTTATATGGCGCTGTCAATACATGACAGCGCCATTATAAGCGCGATCGCGGTAAAGTTTTTGCTTACCGCCGAAACCGGAAGTCACGTGACGCGATCACGTGACTCCCGATAGTTGTCATGGTAGCACAGGGTCATGTGATGACTCCTGTACTACACCTGACTTAGTTTCACTTTCGCTGTGCCCGGGGCACAGCAAAAGAGAAAGAGAGCGTATCTGCTGTTTACAGCCTTGCAGCTGTGATCAGCAGATACTGCAGAGCGATCGGAATGCTGATCGCAATAGCCCCCTAGGGGGACTAGTAAAATAAAAAAAAAAAGTTAAAAAATAAGTTTTAAAAAATTAAAACAAAAAAACCTAAAAGTTCAAATCACCCCCCATTCGCCCCATTGAAAATTAAAGGGTTAAAAAAAGAAAAAATATACACACATTTGGTATCGCCGCGTTCAGAAACGCCCAATCTATCAAAATATAAAATCAATTAATCTGATCAGTAAACGGCGTAGCGGCAAAAAAATTCCAAACGCCAAAACGACGTTTTTTTGTCGCGACAACTTTTGCGCAAAATGCAATAAGAGGCGATCAAAACGTAGCATCTGCGCAAAAATGGTACCGTTAAAAACGTCAGCTCGAGACGCAAAAAATAAGCCGTCATTGAGCCTAAGATCCCGAAAAATGAGAACGCTACGGGTCACGGAATATGGCGTAAAACGTGCGCCACTTTTTTCGGACAAACTTCCGATTTTTTTTTAACCCCTTATATAAAAGTAAACCTATACATGTTTGGTGTCTACGAACTCGCACTGACCTGAGGCATCACACCCACACATCAGTTTTACCATATAGTGAACACAGTGAATAAAATATCTCAAAAACCATAGTGCTATCGCACTTTTTTTGCAATTTTTCAGCATTTGGAATTTTTTTGCCATTTTCTAGTACACTATATGGGAAAACTGATGTTTTCATTTAAAAGTACAGCTCGTTCCGCAAAAAATGAGCCCTCACATGACCATATTGACTGAAAAATAAAAAAGTTACGTCTCTCAGAAAAAGAATGGCGAAAAAAAAAAACGGAAAGCGAAAAATCGGCCGGTCGTGAAGGGGTTAAGACATGGACACATGTTGAGAATTTGGTGACTTTTTTTTACCTCAGTATTAAGGCCACAAGCACATGTTGAGTATTGGGAGGTTTTTTTTTTACCTCAGAATTAGGACCAGGGGCACATGTTGAGTATTTGGTGAGGGTTTTTTTTACCTCACTATTAAGGCCACATGCACAAATTCAGTTTTTGGAAGGTTTTTCACCTCAGTATTAAGGCCACGGACACATGTTGAGTATTTGGATAGGTTTTTTTTACCTTAGTTTTAAGATTATGGGCACATGTTGAGTATTTGGAGAGGTTTTTTACCCCAGTATTAAGGCCATGTGCACATGATGAGTGCTTGGTGAGTTTTTACCTCAGTATTTGTAGGCCAAAACCAGGAGTGGGCAAAACAAGTAGAAGTGGTACCCATGTTTCTACCGCATAATACTTTTCCTCTGATTGTTCCATTCCTTGTTTTGGCTTAGATACTGCGGTAAAGTCACCGGACACTCAACGTCCGCACATGGCCTTAATACTGAGGTAAAAAACTTACCAAATACTGAACATGTGAACATGGCCTTAATACTAAGGTAAAAAAAAAAATCACCAAACACTCAACGTGTGCCCATGGCCTTAATACTGAGGTAAAAACTCACCAAATACATGTGTGTCTGTGGCCCCCTTCACCCCCAGGCGATTTTCCGTTTTTTTTTGTTTTTTCCTCCTTTTCTTCCAAGAGCCATAATTTTTTTTATTTTTCCATCAATATAGCCATATGAGGACTTGATTTTTGCGGGACAAGTTGTACTTTCGAATGACACCATTAATTCTTCCACATACTGTACTGGAAAATGGTAAAAAAAATTCCAAGTGCGGCAAAATTGCAAAAGAAAAGCAATTCCACAATTGTTTTATGTTTTTTTTTTATTATTATGTTCACTACATGGTAAAACTGACCTGATAATATGATTCCCCGGGTTCGTGCACATTTGTAGATACCAAACATGTACAGTTTTACTTTTATACAAGTGGTAAAAAAAAAATCAGAAATTTGTCAAAAAAAATAATTTCGCTTTTGTCGCCATTTTCCGAGACCCGTAGCGTTCTCATTTTTTAGGATCTGAGGCTCAGTGATGGCTTATTTTTTGTGTCTTGACCTGACATTTTTAATTATACCATTTTTGTGTAGATGCAATGTTTTGATCCTATCTAAATATGTAGGCTTTTAGCCTAGGACAGACATTTCTGATAAAAAAAATGTTTATAGTCCCATCAGGAAAATGTCGCCTTGTCATGGTCGGTGGGCACACACATGAATGAGACAATTTGTAAGATAATTCTCACGGTTCTGATGTGCGGAACCTCTTGTGCTCTGTGACGTTCTGCCACACTCTCCTGCAGAGTCGGTACTTGCCTGTTCCGTCCCGCAGAGCGTCTTGTAGGGTTAGATGCTCTGCTGATTGTCTTGAGCTCGGTGGACGGGTTGTTTCTCAGCACTAGGTCCTACGCTGGTGCTCAGAGGGGTTTTCCCAAATGCTCCTCACTCTGGGTGATTGCTCTATTTCATTATGGACCATGCTCGCCCGGAACATCGCCAGTCATATTTCCTGGTTCCGCAGTAAGTGCTCTTGGCTCCCATTTGTGTACAGCTATCTAATTTTGGCTTTTCCACCCTGGACTGTAGTGGACTCTGCTCTGCCCGCCCCCTGACTTTGTCATTTCCTCCTGGCTTCTGACCTCAGACTTTCTCCTGACCATGTCTCCTCCTGCTCCCTGTATCCTATACGTACTCAACTGGTGTCCTGACCCTTGCCCTGTATCTTGATCTCATCTCTGAATGCTCCATTAATCCTGTTGCATCCTCCTCGTTTCTGATCCCGGCTTGTTTGACTACCTTTCCGTTCACACTGCACACAAGTAGTATCTAGCGCCACCTAGTGACTAGCATCACACTACCCCACAGTGTCTAACATCACACTAATGACCTAAATTTCATTTATATTCTATGTGGACAAGAGGCACTACTGAGGACAAACCCTCCGGAGAACATCTGAAGGACATACGGCTCCTATAGAAGGCGGCTGATAATCTTTGACAATCCGCACATTTCTCGGACAGGCTGTCGGCCCTCTTATGTTACACATATATTTGATGATATACTTGCAGGTCACATACTGCACCATTTATTTTCTCTTTGCATTAGTGATGAATTATATGGGCCATTTTTTTATATCATTCCACATTTTTGCTACGTGACTTTTCAGGATATTGAGCAGCGCTGAATACATTTGTATGTGTCCGCAGAACGTCTCCTCCATAAATCCGCCGTCCGCGTCCCTCTCATGCACTTCTGTCAGCCTTTGAAAGCAACATCTCAAACTTTGCCAAGCAGAGAGCCGACAACATGTACATGAAATATGCGGATTGTCAAAGCCTTTTAGCTGGTTTTTAAGTGTCAGGAGGAACCTTGTGGCCTTCAGATGTTCTCCGGGGGGGTTCGTTCGTTCTCGGCGCTGCCTCCTGTTTTTCATTTCTAATCAAAAAAATAAATACATTTTGACACCAGAAGTTTATAGATAGGGGGGTCACTTCACAGAAGGAATACTGCTCAAAACGAGAGAAAAATCAAGCCACGGTGTCCTCTGAACATGAGCAGCTCCGGTGGCTCTAGATGCCACATGCCACTACTTAGGATTCTTCTGCTGGTCTTTTCTACGCCATAGTGACTAATCTGACCTACATTGCTCTGCTACATTGCCGCACTACTTAACTCTGTACTTAACTCTGCTACACTGCTGGGCTCTGCTACATCATCACACTCAAT
Source organism: Anomaloglossus baeobatrachus (assembly GCF_048569485.1). Lineage (NCBI taxonomy): Eukaryota > Metazoa > Chordata > Amphibia > Anura > Aromobatidae > Anomaloglossus > Anomaloglossus baeobatrachus. Next base: position 778,980,513 of record NC_134354.1, on the reverse strand, counting down.
CCCTTTACCAATTCAATTCAGCTACATTGCCACACTAAGTCACCTGACTAGTTATCCTTTGCTACATTGCTGGGCTCTGCTACATCATCACACTCAATCCCTTTACCAATTCAATTCAGCTACATTGCCACACTAAGTCACCTGACTTATTAACCTTTGCTACATTGCTGGGCTCTGCTACATCATCACACTCAATCCCTTTACCAATTCAATTCAGCTACATTGCCACACTTATTCACCTGACTTATTAACCTTTGCTACATTGCTGGGCTCTGCTACATCATCACACTCAATCCCTTTACCAATTCAATTCAGCTACATTGCCACACTTATTCACCTGACTAATTATCCTTTGCTACATTGCTGGGCTCTACTACATTATAACACTCAATTTCCCTATCCAACTCAATGCACCTAAATTGCTGAATTTTGCTACATTGCCTTATTTATTCACAGGACAAACTCAAATCTCCTACATTGCTGGGCTCTGCTACATCATCACACTAAATCCCCTGACCAATTTAATACAGCTACACAACCATATTTATTCACTGGATCTACTCAAGTCTGCTACATTGCTTGGCTCTGCTATGTCATCACACTAAATCCCCTGACCAATTCAATACAGCAACACAACCATATTTACTCACTGGATCTACTCAAGTCTGCTACATTGCTAAGCTCTGCTACGTCATCACACTAAATCCCCTGACCAATTCAATACAGCTACACAACCATATTTATTCACTGGATCTACTCAAGTCTGCTACATTGCTGGGCTCTGCTACATTAGCAAACTAATTATCCTATCCAACTCAATACAGCTACATTGTTAATCTGTCACCTGACCTACTAAACTTTCCTACATTACTGGGCTCTGCTACATCATCACACTCGATCTTCTATTCAACTCAATGTAGCTACATTGCTGGACTCTGCTACATTGCCACACTAAGTCACCTAACCTACTTAACTCTGCTACATTGCTGGGCTCTGCTACATGATCACACTGAATCTTCTATTCAACTCAATGTAGCTACATTGCTGGACTTTGCTACATTGTCATATTTATTTGCAGGATCTACTCAAGTCTTTTACATTACTGGGCTCTGCTACATCATCACACTCAGTCCCATGATAAATTCAATACAGCTACATTGCTGGACTCTGCTACATCATCACAATCAATCTCTTATCCAACTCAATACAGCTACATTAACTAACCTGACCTACTTACCTCTGCTACATTGCTGGGCTCTGCTATATCATAACACACAATTTCCTATCCAACACAATACAGCTAAATTACTGGACTTTACTACATTACCATATTTATTCACAGGACCTACTCAAGTCTGCTATATTGCTGTGCTCTGCTACATCATCACACTCAATTATCCAACTCAATACAGCTTCATTGCTGGACTCTGCTACGCTGCCACACTAAGTCACCTGACTTAATTAACTTTGCCACACTAAGTCACTTAACCTACTTCACCTCTGCTACATTGCTGGGCTGTGCTACATCATCACAGTCAATCTTCTATTCAACTCAATGTAGCTACATTGCTGGACTTTGCTACATTTCCATATTTAGTCACAGGATCTACTCAAGTCTGCTACATTGCTGGGCTCTGCTACATCATCACACTCAATCCACTGACCAATTAGCTACATTGCCATATTTATTCACCGTATCTACTAGAGTCTGCTACATCGCTGGTCATTGCTACTCAGGACTCTGTGTCAAACAATGCTCGGCCATTTCTTCAAATCTTCTCTGCAGTGTCATTATCATCACTCTGCTTGTGTATTATATGGACATTATATTGGTAATTTTAGAATATTTAAGTACCATATAGCAATAAATGCATAATATATGGATAAGTATGAGTATTATGAGTATATATGGGTATTATACATGTTGTTACGGTTGCTGCGAGCACTGGAGACTATGTCCAGATTTCTTGCTACTGCACATGTGCGAGCGCTGGAGACTAAGTCCAGATTTCTTGCTACTGCACATGTGCGAGCGCTGGAGACTAAGTCCAGATTTCTTGCTACTGCACATGTGCGAGCGCTGGAGACTAAGTCCTATCTTGGAGCCATTGCACATGTGCGGGTGACATCATCGCTGACACGAGGTCACATGTCTCTGACACCTTCTATGCCGATTGGTCGCTGGTCATGTGCTTGTGACGCCTTGCTCGGTGATAGGCCAGCATGACGTCACTCTTGTCGTTCTGCCAGCCGATTGGCTCTGGTGCCCTCCATCTTGGATGAGGCACAGAGTCTATATAAGACCCTGACACACGCCGCATGGCGCTCAGTCCTCTTGGTTCATGCATGAGGGTAGACGCCCTGTGCACGTTCCTCTAGGCATTCCTCTGTCTATGCAAGGTGAGCGCTACCGGCAGGGTAGCGTTCTTATACCTTACAGCTTCGGCTGCTGTCCGTATCCTTACCTCTTAGGGGAGCGGACATAGGCAGGTGCCTGTGGCACATGGTCTGGCTGGGCCTTGTGATTCGACTCGTAGGTGGACGTTGCCGCTAGGGTAACGTTCCTTATACTGCGTCTGGCAGTTGTTCGTGTCCTCGCACACTAGGGGAGCGAACAGAGGTAGGAGCTTTGTGCGGCTTACGCTGCTGTTCGTCTCTTTTGCACCACTAGAAGAGCGGACCTAGGCAGGTGCCATATCTAGTGGTTCGTGTCCTCGCACACTAGTGGAGCGAACGCAGGTAGGAGCTTTGTGCGGCTTACGCTGCTGTTCGTCTCTTTTGCACCACTAGAAGAGCGGACCTAGGTAGGTGCCATTTCGCACACATTGCCTTTGTCTCTGTGATTATTAACAGAGATCATTCCACACACCCTCCAAGTAAGGGAAGAATTGCTTTACTTACTTATTATATCCTTCTGTGAGTTAACAGAGGTATTGCACTCTGCCATAGTCTGCAGCAGAGTCTTTGCACGGTGGACCCTGACTGTCTGATACTCCTTTAAGTTATTATCAGACAGCCCCCCGTAACACATGTATTCGTGAGTATTATGAGTATTGTATACATGTGTACATTAAATTCCATTGAGTACCTAGAACTTCATTAATAATTCTGCAGGCTTCAGAGCTGAAATCTTGATTAGTAAGTTGCACTTTAATAAGTGCAGCACTTACCCTATGCATATTACATTAATCTAATCTTGGACAAATGATCTGATTGAATTATTTGTGACTGTATTGCGGCACTATGCTACAACACTGGGGTCCTGGAAGAAATCCGGTTTATTGACGACAGGTCTCGTCCCCGTTTCGGATCATTATATTTTACAAATGTCATCATGCATCACGTTTCTGCTTTTCAGCCCTTTCCCGCGGTATGGACGCCGTAAAATCCAAACGCTCCGTAAAATAAGTGTTTGCAGAACTCCACATCCATGTGTTCTACTCCAGATTTACACAACAATAAAGAGGATGAAATCCAGTTTATACAACGGGTTTATTTTCCACTTAATATCCACATTCTATAGGTTTATGGCCGGGACGGAGCTGTAATCGGTACCCGGCTGATGCACGGATTAATCCAGGTACAGATCGCCTCCTAAATCAGCGCTCGCCCCGTCACTAAGCGCTGCCATCTGACTGATGGATTCTGCTCTTTGTGAAATGAACCCGCCATCTACAGCCGCGCCTCAACTTTATATTTATACACTTCTATCATCATATTTCATAGATGTCTAATACGGAGAGTGACGTATGATCAGGCCGTGCACACGCTCAGCGGGATTAGCCCAATCGCCTAAAGGGAATCTGCCCCTTATTACACCTTGTTGTTTGCAGGTTCAGCATTCTGGGGGGATTTATTTCTTAATTTTGAATTTATTGTCCAAATCAGGACAATTAAATCCGGGTTTTTCCTTTTATTCCATTGTCCATGGTGTAAAACATCTTGCCGCTCACGCCCAACATATGACATCTGATTACACCCAGTGTGTAACATCCGGCCTCTTCCCCCGATGTACAACATCCCGCCCTCACCCCTGGTGTATGACATCCGGCACCTCGCCCCGGTATATAATATCCAGCCCCTCACCGGTAGCGTATAATATCCAGCACCTCACCCCTGGCGTATAAAATCCGGCCTCTCACCGATAATGTATAAAATCCGGCATCTCACCCCCAGTGTATGACATCCAGTCTCTTGCCCCCGGTGAATAACCTCCGGCCTCTCGCTCCCGATGTATAACATCTGGCCTCTCGTCCCCGGTGTATGATATCCGGCCTCTTGCCCACATGTACAATATCTGGCCTCTTGCCCCTGGTGTACAATATCTAGCCTCTCGCCCCTGGTGTATAACATCCGGCCTCTTCCCCCGGTGTACAACATCCCGCCCTCACCCCTGGTGTATGACATCCGGCACCTCACCCCGGCATATAATATCCAGCCCCTCACCCCTAGCATATAAAATCCGGCCCCTCACCGGTAGCGTATAATATCCAGCACCTCACCCCTGGCGTACAAAATTCGGCCTCTCACCGATAATGTATAACATCCGGCATCTCGCCCCTGGTGTATAACATTCGTCCCCTCGTCCCCAGTGTATAACATTCGTCCCCTCGTCCCCAGTGTATAACATTCGTCCCCTCGTCCCCAGTGTATAACATTCGTCCCCTCGTCCCCAGTGTATAACATTCGTCCCCTCGTCCCCAGTGTATAACATTCGGCCCCTCGCTCCAGTGTATAACATCCGTCCCCTCGTCCCCAGTGTATAACATTCGTCCCCTCGTCCCCAGTGTATAACATCCGGCCCCTCGTCCCCAGTGTATAACATTCGTCCCCTCGTCCCCAGTGTATAACATTCGGCCCCTCGCTCCAGTGTATAACATCTAAACCCTTGTCTCGGTGTATTACATCTGGCCCCTTGCACCCAGTGTATATTATCTGACCCCTCGTCCCCGGTGTATAACATCTGGCCCCTTGCCCCCGGTGTATAATATTCGGCCCCTCACCCCCAATGTATAATATCCGGCCCCTTGCCCCCGGTGTACAATATCTGGCCTCTTGCCCCCGTGTATAACATCTGGCCTCTCATCCCGGGTGTATAATATCCGGTTCTTTGCCCTTGGTGTACAATATCCAGCCTCTCGCCCCCGTTGTATAATATCCGTCCTCTCGCCCCCGGTGTATAATATTCGGCCTCTCGCCCCCGGTGTATAATATCCGGCCTCTCGACCCCCGTGTATAACATCCGGCCTCTCGCCCCCGTTGTATAATATCCGTCCTCTCGCCCCTGTTGTATAATATCCGGCCTCTCACCCCCGATGTATAACATCCAGCCTCTCGCCCCTGTTGTATAATATCCGGCCTCTCAGCCCCATTTTCTTAACATCCGGCCTCTTGCCCCCGGTGAATAACATCCGGCCTGTCGCTCCCGATGTATAACATCCGGCCTCTTGCCCCCGGTGTACAATATCTGGCATCTTGCCCCTGGTGTACAATATCTAGCCTCTCACCCCCGGTGTATAACATCCAGCCTCTCGCCCCCAGTGTACAATATCTGGCCTCTCGCCCCGGTGTATAACATCTGACCCCTCATCCCCGGTGTATAACATCTGGCCCCTCACCCCCAATGTGTAACATCTGACCCCTCATCCCCAGTGTATAACATCTGGCCCCTCGCCCCTGAGAATATAACATACAGCCCCTTGCCCCCCAATGTCTAACATCCGGCCCCTCGTCCCCGGTGTAAAATATCTGGCCCCTCGCCCCCGGTGTATAACATACAGCCCCTCGCCCCCCATGTATAATATCCAGCCCTTCACCTCCAGTGTAAAATATCCAGCCTCTCGCCCCTGGTGTATAACATCCAGCCTCTCACCCCCGGTGTATAATATCCGGCCTTTTGTCCCTGGTATACAATATCTGGCCTCTTGCCCGGTGTAATATCCGGCCACTCACCCCCCGGTGTATAAAATCCGGCATCTCGCCCTCCATCACTGGACAAAATCTTGCGCTTGCGCAGAGAACTCGCTGGTTCGCACCTATGTTTTTGGCTTTGCCCGTAACAGGGCAAAGGGAAGTGTGCCTGTGCGAGCCGGGAATATGGGAATTTTTCCCTCCTACGTGGATGGCGTCCGAGGCACCATCCACGTCAACATGCACAAGAGGAGGTTGAAAGGAGGGACAGGCATTTTTGGGGCCTACATAGGGTTCAGGGGGTAATGTGCACTTTTATAGAATGCAGCACAGGCACTGCTTAAGGTGCTAGTTTTAGTTTAGAAGGTCAAAATCTGGTGACAGGTTCCTTTTAAACTTGAACAAATTTCTAGATGACCGATCATAGAATAAATACTACAAGGATATTTAGATAGAAGGATAGTAGTGAAAGTAGAGCCTACGTAAAATTTTATCACTCTAGGCAGAGAGGAGCTTCAAGATTATTCCTCTGAACCAAACAGTAGGACAGAACCAGGGACCTAAAAGCCCGAGGACATGTCTTCAAAACCCGAGCCTGTCCTTTGAAATCCAGAGTCTGCAGCATTCCTCGTGTCCATGACCCTCAAACATATCACACCAGCCATTCCGGACATGTCCACACCTCAGCACTAAACACTTGATGAATAAATTCAGCGTCTAAAACCTAAACTGTTAAGTATCGAAAGAGGTTCTCATACTTAAAAAAATAAGTGTTTCAACCCAAAAACAAATGAATGGTCCATGTTCCATATTCTCCATCGATGACTCTGGGGTATATTTGCCCTAGTTACGAACAGTGGAAAGGGGAGAGTAAGAGGGAGATAAAACATACATCTCCTTGGCCAAAAGATTTTTGATTTCTGTGTATTTTTTAGCTTCTTTAGTACATGCAACAAGTAGGATGAAGTCATCGTAATTATCATTCGGGTCAAAAATGATGAATGGTCGATGCAGCTTTACACATTTTCGACATTCTGTGTCAGGAGCTGTATTTTTTTTCTGAAGCTCATTTCAAGCCTTGACAGAACAAAGACAAGAAAACCTCCGAACTTCAACCTCTCCCCCCGTCCCTCTTCTTTATCCCCGAAGTGTTCGGGGAATGGTTGTCGATACCTTCAGATCATCGTGGTCCTTCTTTATGAAAGGTTAATGTTCCTCAGTGAGCTTCTTGAAGTAGATGTCCACTTTAGAGCTTGGATTTGGTGCTTTCGGTCTCTCGTGGTCCTCGGGCTATGTACAGAGCACGTGAAGACATTTACAGATCGATCGCTTCTCCATATGGATCCTTCTGGTCTTATCGCGAAGGTGAGATGACTACCACTCGAGACACGTCTTGTTACACTGTGTAGACTGCTGTGTACATACATATCACCACCTCCAATGCTTCAAGGATCACATCAATGAAAAATAGCCTGTCATTGAATTTTTATTTTATTTTTTTTTTAATTTCTAGAGAATATCTGTCATTATTGATGAATTTTTCACCTTGTCTATACGGAAAGAATAATTCTGACTTGTATCTTGTATTTTTCGGCAATTTTCTCCTCTTACTAGGATTGGTGTTGATCCTCACTTTAACCATATATAATGTGGTTGGTAAGGATTATATGAAAACAATCCACATTTTTTTTTTGTCTAGGAACAGCGCCATTCTTCTTTGCAGGTCAAGTCTGGTATTACATTAAAAAAAAAATAAATAAATAAATAAATAAATAAATAAAGCCTATTTTATAACAATGGACAATCCCTTTAAGAGAATGCATAACATAAGCATTGAGATATAATTTTCTCTTATTTGGAGCATTTTCCCACCACATTTATCTTTTCTGCTTTATTTTATATCTAGCACATAAACGAGATACCAAGAAGGCTGCAAATTTAGCATTTTTTTAATATTTTTCTATTTTACCTTTGAAGTTTGGTTCCCGTCATCTGTTCGTGTTTTCACTAATATGTACAGCATCTGAATATTATCCTCAGCCTTAGGCTGTCTGTCTTTCAAGATTATACATTTGGGTTACATTCAGAGGAGAGACAGACTTTTCGGCTTTTGAAGTTTTTGTGCCATTTTTTTTCATCTTTCCTAGGTATAGACTGCTCACTTATGGGGAATTTATAAATAATGAAGCCCACCCAGTGAACAGATATTGGTATAGCAGCCTTATATACTGGGGGTTTTGGCGGCCAATTTTTGAAAAAAAAATATATACTATTTTCCAGCCTCAACCAATTTTCATTTTTGGCCCTTTTGCTTCTTCTACCCCTCATTCCATCCCTATTTCTACTCTTTCTTCATCCTCCTTCTTCCACTTCTTCTATCCTCCTTCTTCCACTTCCTCCACCCCTTCTTCAACCCCTACTTCTACCCCTTCCTGAACTCCTGTCACCCCTTCTTCCACCCCTTCCTGAACTCCTGTCACCCATTCTTCCATCCCTTTTCCACACCTCCTTCTATCCCTTCTACCCATTCTTCTACCCCTTCTTCCACCACTTCTTAAATCCCTTCTTCCACCACTTTTTACCATTTCTTCCATCCCCTTCTTCCGTCCCTCCTTCTACCCGACCTTCCACCCCTACTTCTACTCTTTCTTCATCCTCCTTCTTCCACTTCCTCTATCCTCCTTCTTCCACTTCCTCCACCCCTTCTTCAACCCCTACTTCTACCCCTTCTTCCATACTTTCTTCCATCCCTTCTTCCACCTCTCCTTCCATCCCTTTTTCCACCCCTATTTCTACTCTTTCTTCCATCCTCCTTATTCCACTTCTTCCACCCCTTCTTCAACCCCTTCTTTCACCCCTTCTTTCACCTCCTCCACCCCTGCTTCAACTCCTTCATTCAAAACTTCTTCCACCCCTTCTTCCACCCATTATTGAACCCCTTCTGCCACCCATTCTTCCATCCCTTTTCCACACCTCCTTCTGTCCCTTCTTCCACCCCTCCTTCTATCCCTTCTTCTACCCATTCTTCTACCCATTCTTCCACCATTTCTTAAATCTTTCCTTCCACCACTTTTTACCCTTTATCCCATCCCTTCTACTACCCCGTCTTCCGTCTCTCCTTCCACCCCTACGTCTACTCTTAATTTATCCTCCTTCTTCCACTTCCTCCAGCCCTTCTTCCACCCCTTCTTCTACCCTTTCTTCTACCCTTTCTTCCACCTCCTCCACCCTTTCTTCAATTCCTTCATTCACAACTTCTTCCACCCCTTCTTCCATCTCTTTTTCTACCCCTCCTTCCACCCCTTCTTCCGACCCTTCTTCCGATCCTTCTTCCGACCCGTCTTCCATCCCTTCTTCCGACCCTTCTTCCATCCCTTCATCCATCCCTTCATCCACCCCTTCTCCCACCCCTTCATCCACCCCTTCTCCCACCCCTTCTTCCATCCCCTTCTCCCACCCCTTCTTCCATCCCCTTCTTCCACCCCATCTTCCATCCCTTATTTTTCCCCATCTCCATAACTTTATGAGGACTTGTTTTTTGGGGGGACAAGTTGTAGTTCTGAATGACATCATTCACGTTACCGTATAATGTAATGGAAAATGGTAAACAAAATTCCAAATGGGGAATTTGTCAGCCAGACTGGCTTGCAAAGTCTCCTTAAGGAGAATAGTGTTCCCCCGTGGAATTTTAGGGGCATTGCAGCTATAAGTCCCCTTACCTGGCAGCCAGACTGGCTTGCAAAGTCTCCTTAAGGAGAATAGTGTTCCCCCGTGGTCCCCACATAGCTTTCTCATGAGCCAGATCAGACACCCCCATACTTTGCACTGACGAGGGGCAAGCACCCCGAAACACCGTGTCTGCAAATTGGGATTCTGATCTGGCTTATATATCCTGAGTCATATTGCAAAGGATTGTCGAAAATCCACTTGTGACTTTTAGGATCGCTACTTCCAATAGGTGGCGCTGTGCTAGAGTTTGTCTCCTTTACTGGAGAGACAATTTGAATATTTCCCAGAGGGGCATTGCAGCTATAAGTCCCCTTACCTGGCAGCCAGACTGGCTTGCAAAGTCTCCTTAAGGAGAATAGTGTTCCCCCGTGGAATTTTAGGGGCATTGCAGCTATAAGTCCCCTTACCTGGCAGCCAGACTGGCTTGCAAAGTCTCCTTAAGGAGAATAGTGTTCCCCCGTGGTCCCCACATAGCTTTCTCATGAGCCAGATCAGACACCCCCATACTTTGCACTGACGAGGGGCAAGCACCCCGAAACACCGTGTCTGCAAATTGGGATTCTGATCTGGCTTATATATCCTGAGTCATATTGCAAAGGATTGTCGAAAATCCACTTGTGACTTTTAGGATCGCTACTTCCAATAGGTGGCGCTGTGCTAGAGTTTGTCTCCTTTACTGGAGAGACAATTCAAATGGGGTGAAAAATTGTGAAAAATGCAATTCCGACATTGTGGTTTTTTCGGCTTTGTTTTTGGAAAGTTGATTGTGTTGTAAAAATAACCCAGAAACCTGATTGTTTCCATCAATTTTTTTTAAAAAAAATTTGTAATGCAAATAACTTTGGTTTCCGTCGTCAATGTTTGAGATCCAGGACTTTTTTAAAAAAATGTTTTCAATGGCTAGAGCCTATGAGAGTTTTTTAATTCATTCCTTATGAGGCTGCCAAGCTCTTTCAAGTCATCCCATAGATAATAAATGGGGAGGTGATCGGACCCCCATCCTCATGTGTTTTCTCCGGACAAGCCCTTTGAGCAGCAGTGATCAGAGATAGCTCCAGTTGCTGCTGTTAGAGCCAGGTGCCGGCTGTATAACACAGCCACCATCTGCCGTGTAAAATGCAGGCTCAGTTCCTGAGCCCACATTTCCACCCCGCATGTTCTCAGTCAGGAAAAAGTTAAACATATCCACAGCTATGGAGAAAAGCGGCATCGGATGAGTCTCTTAGCCACTTATGACCTCAGCAGTGAGCCCCAATATGAGCTGAGCACCAATACCAGCCATCAGGGGGAAAGTCAGGAGACCCCGAAACACATTATATACACAGTTTCCTCTATTGTGTAATGACCACCCATCCCCACACACAAAGCTTTCCCCAATTGTCTGCAGCCGCGCTCCCCTCCTCCCCCCACACCCTCGCAGCTCTTTGATGCCTGCACTTTGTCAGCAGCGGCTCGGGCTCGGTGTGTTAGACCTCCTTCGACCTGTCAGAGGAATAAATCTGATTGTGTTCTCCCTCAAGGATTCTTTGATGGTTTGATCAATGTCAACTTTGAGAAAATGAGAAGTTTGCCCTTATAGAAAACCCGTTGAGAGACATCATCCCAAATTATATCTGCAGGCTGTTCAGGAGTGCGCCTGTTATTAGTGATTTGTACGACTTGGACGGATGCAAACACATAACCAGCAAAAAAACAATTCTCTCCTCCTGACGGTGAATAGAGACACAAAATACAGAAATCCATGTCATCGAATGTGGCCGACCCCCCAGTGACGCCCCCACAGGCATAATGTCACGCTAGATAAGGGGAGCGGGAAACCCTGTGTATAGGGGAGGGGGAGATGGTGAACCCTGATAAAACCTTCCACTGGCCCCTGGCTCCCCTGATGTCCCTAGACAGGTTCTGCACCTATACGGCGAGCAGGATACCTGGACCCGGATGACCCTTAACTAGGCCATAAGTAGGGAACGGATGGGATGAGCACTAGTCAACCCCACTAAGCTCTAAAGAACACACAGGGAAAACAAACAGGGGAAAGCAAACAAACAACTTATCTCCAAGATGACTTAGGGAGAAGAACAGCAACATAGAAACAATTCTCCAGATGATTATTGCTTGCAATCGGGACCGTATAGAAACTTAACTCTATCACCAGCAATATACCAAGGGGAAATGCAGGTAAATAAAAGACACAGAGGGTGAGGGATAATGAATAGCAGCTGAAAGGAAAAGATCACCGCAGGGTCCTAAAGGGGAAAAGTAAACCCTAACAGAGAAGACACACAGGACTCCATTCACACCACAGAGGAAAGGATAGAATATAAGGGAGCAGTTTGTGTAGCCAAAGACAGCCATAGGGATGGCTGTCAACAGTTACAAACCTGTGACACACTGCCACCCTCGCAGGCACTGCCACCCCCATAATCACTGCCATACCCATAACCACTTCCACCCCAATAATCACAGCCGCCCCCACAGGCACTGCCACCCCCATAATCACTGCCATCCCCATAACCACTTCCACCCCAATAATCACTGCTGCCCCCACTGGCACTGCTACCCCCATAATCATTGTCACACCCAAAATCACTGTGGCTCCCACAGGCACTGCCACCCCCATACTCACTGTTACCCCCATAATCACTGTCACCCCCACAGGCACTGCCACCCCTATAATCTCTGCTGCCCCCATAATCACTGCCGCCCCCACAATCACTGACACTCCACAGGCACTGCCACCCCCATAATCACTGTCACCCCCACAATCACTGCCACTCCACAGGCACTGCCACCCCTATAATCTCTGCTGCCCCCATAATCACTGCCGCCCCCACAATCACTGCCACTCCACAGGCACTGCCACCCCCACAATCACTGCCACTCCACAGGCACTGCCACCCCCATAATCACTGTCACCCCCACAATCACTGCCACTCCACAGGCACTGCCACCCCCATAATCACTGCCATCCCCATAACCACTTCCACCCCAATAATCGCTGCCGCCCCAACTGGCACTGCTACCCCCATAATCATTTTCACCCCCAAAATCACTGCGGCTCCCACAGGCACTGCCACCTCCATACTCACTGTTACGCCCATAATCACTGTCACCCCTACAGGCACTGCCACCCCTATAATCTCTGCTGCCCCCATAATCACTGCCGCCCCCACAATCAATGCCACTCCACAGCCACTGCCACCCCCATAATCACTGTCACCCTTACTGGCACTAGAGGAGGTGAGCTGTGACATCACCTATTGTGAATGGTGGATCATATGTAATGTACTGTAGATTGAGATGTTATCAGTCATTGTACAGGAGGAGGTGAGTTGTGACATCACCTATTGTGGATTGTGGATCCTGTGTTACCTACTGTATATAGAGGAGTTATCAGTCATTGTACAGGAGGAGGAGGTGAGCTGTGACATCACCTATTGTGAAAAGTGGATCCTGTGTTATCTACTGTATATAGAGGCGCTATCATCCATTGTACAGGAGGAGGAGGTGAGCTGTGACATCACCTATGAATGGTATCTCCAGTGTTATCTACTGTACATAGAGTTATCAGTCATTGTACAGGAGGAGGAGGTGAGCTGTGACATCATCTACTGTGAATGGTCGATCCTGTGTCTATTTTTTGAGCAATTTGTAACATTTACTTATTGAACAAACACTTTTCTGTTCTGAACTCCAGATTGATACTTGGCTTCACCCTGATACATTGTAACAATCCTGTCATTACAGAAATATGCGATGTGTTTGCCTCACAGATAATTATCTACACTGGATGCAACTGTAGCAAACTCTCAGCTGTGTAAGTATTAGGTATTATGTGTTTCCAACAGGAGCGGTCTAGGACACCTTTACCATCATTCCTGGCTTTGTGAGGACAGCACCATGACCTCAACCCCTGAGCGTGCCGGAATTACAAAATTCCAACCACGAGTGTTTTTGTGGAGGTTCCGGCAGCTCGACCTCTCCAGGTGTTATGAGAAGCAATCACTGCCCTATATACGAGGGACGATGACCGCATGGTGGTCTGTGAAGACCCCCGGAATCACGGGCGGTATGGAAATGAAAGGAATATCAATGTCAGAGCTGCAGAAATATCCACGAGAGAGACCAGAAGGAATCGAGATCAGATGTGATAATGGAAAATTAAAGGGCCGCGGAGCGAGACGACGACATGTGCTGTAATTAAACGCGGCACGAGACTACGGCACGGCTGTCAATCTGAGAGAATCTGCTTGGATTTGATCCCCTACATATGTACAGACCAAAAGTTTGGACACACCTTCTCGTCTCTAGAACAACTATTAAGAGGAGACTTTGTGCAGCAGCCTTCATGGTAAAATAGCTGCTAGGAAAGCACTGCTAAGGACAGGCAACAAACATCTTGCAGCGGCGTGCTATTCCACCCGGTTTGCGTTTAGTTGGACCATCATTTATTTTTCAACAGGACAATGACCCCAAACACACCTCCAGGCTGTGTAAGGGATATTTGACTAAGGCTGGAAACACATCTATGCGAGTAAAATCGGTCCGACTGGGCTGAAAAAAACTCGGCTGATTTTAGTTCACGTTAGGTGCGAGTGCAACGCAAGTGCGATGCTTTTTCTGAATAAATTAATGATTTTACTAGCGTGTGTAATGCGTATTTTTTACTATGTCATCTGCCATTCAGCTCTGCTACATGGCCGCTGACAGCAGACACAGACAGCCATGTAGCAGAGCTGAATGGCAGATGACAGCAGACACAGACAGAGCCGCACTGTCAGAATGAACTCGGGTGAACTTAACCCGAGTTCATTGTCATGCTGCGGCTCTGTCTGTGTGCCGCGTCCTGATTAGCGGTCACCAGTGAAGGGCTCACCGGTGACCACTAATCCCCCGAGTGACTGAAGTTAGCTGCCCTCTCTCATACTCACCGATCCCCAGCGCGGCGCGGCGCTGCACGGCGTTCACACTGCTCCGGCGGCTTTTACTATTTTGAAAAAGCCGGCCGCTCATTAAACAATCTCGTATTCCCTGCTTTCCCCGCCCACAGGTGCCTATGATTGGTTGCAGTGAGACACGCCCCCACGCTGAGTGACAGGTGTCTCACTGCAACCAATCACAGCAGCCGGTGGGCGTGTCTATACTGTGCAGTGAAATAAATAATTAATTTAAAAAAATGGCGTGCGGTCCCCCCCAATTTTAATACCAGCCAGATAAAGCCATACGGCTGAAGGCTGGTATTCTCAGGATGGGGAGTTCCACGTTATGGGGAGCCCCCCAGCCTAACAATATCAGCCAGCAGCCGCCCAAAATTGCCGCATACATTATATGTGACAGTTCTGGGACTGTACCCGGCTCTTCCCGATTTGCCCTGGTGTGTTGGCAAATCGGGGTAATAAGGAGTTAATGGCAGCCCATAGCTGCCACTAAATCCTAGATTAATCATGTCAGGCGTCTATGAGACACCCTCCATGATTAATCTGTAAGTTACAGTAAATAAACACACGCACCCGAAAAAATCCTTTATTAGAAATAAAAAACACAAACACATTCCCTCATTACCAATTTATTACCCACAACAAAGCCCTCCATGTCCGGCGTAATCCACGGACCTCCAGCGTCGCTTCCAGCATGAAGGTGAAAGGAGCTGCAGCAGACACCGCCGCTCCGGTCAGCTTCACACAGCAACTGAAGACAGCCGCGCGATCAGCTGAGCTGTCACTGAGGTTACCCGCTGTCACTGGATCCAGCGGTGGATGCAGCGGTGGCCGTGGGTAACCTCAGTGACAGCTCAGCTGATCGCGCTACTCACCTCAGTTGCTGCGTGGAGCTGACCGGAGCGGCGGTGTCTTCTGCAGCTCCTGTCACCTCCATGCAGCAGAGCTGGATGCGACGCTGGAGCATCCTGGATTCCGCCGGACATGGAGGGCTTTTTGGGGCTGATTAAATTGTTGAACCAGGGTATATGTTTGTGTTTTTTATTTCTAATAAAGGATTTTTCGGGTGTGTGTGTTTATTTACTGTCACTTACAGATTAATCATGGAGGGTGTCTCATAGACGCCTGACATGATTAATCTAGGATTTAGTGGCAGCTATGGGCTGCCATTAACTCCTTATTACCCCGATTTGCCAACGCACCAGGGCAAATCGGGAAGAGCCGGGTACAGTCCCAGAACTGTCGCATATAATGTATGCGTCAATTCTGGGCGGCTGCTGGCTGATATTGTTAGGCTGGGGGGCTCCCCATAACTTGGAGCTCCCCATCCTGAGAATACCAGCCTTCAGCCGTATGGCTTTATCTGGCTGGTATTAAAATTGGGGGGGACCGCACGCCATTTTTTTAAATTATTTATTTATTTCACTGCACAGTATAGACACGCCCACCGGCTGCTGTGATTGGGTGCAGTGAGACACCTGTCACTCAGCGTGGGGGCGTGTCTCACTGCAACCAATCATAGGCGCCTGTGGGCGGGGAAAGCAGGGAATACGAGATTGTTTAATGAGCGGCCGGCTTTTTCAAAATAGTAAAAGCCGCCGGAGCAGTGAGAAAGCCGTGCAGCGCAGCGCCGCGCTGGGGATCGGTGAGTATGAGAGAGGAGGGGAAAATGACCGACAGACTGTGAGAGAGGGACAGAGATAGTGATGGACCGACAGAGAGAATAGAGACCGAGAGGGAGAGACCGACTGACAGAGAATAGTGATTGACAGACATTGTGAGACATCGCTCGTTTCCAGTGTTTTAGGAAACAAGCGAGAAATGTATTCAGAAAATCGGATGTCACTAGGATGGTGAGTGCCGTCCCGTGACATCCGATTATTTACACGCTCCCATAGACTTGCATTGGAGAAACTCGCAGTAGAAACTCGCAAAAAAGCAGCATGCTGTGATTTTTTTCTCAGTCCGATTTGGACTGAGAAAAAAATCGCAGATGAGAGCTGAATCATTCACTAACATGTGTCCGATTCCAATGCGAGATTTTCTCGCATTGCTCTACTGCGAGAAACTCGCAAGTGAGAAGCAGCCCTAAGAAGGAGAGTGATGGGGTGCTACGCCAGATGACCTGGCCTCCACAGTCACCAGACCTGAACCCAATCGAGATGGTTTGGGGTGAGCTGGACCGCAGAGTGAAGGCAAAAGGGCCAACAAGTGCTAAGCATCTCTTGGAACTCCTTCAAGACTGTTGGAAAACCATTTCCGGTGACTACCTCTTGAAGCTCATCAAGAGAATGCCAAGAGTGTGCAAAGCAGTAATCAAAGCAAAAGGTGGCTACTGTGAAGAACCTAGAATACAAGACATATTTTCAGTTATTTCACACTTTTTTAAGTATTTCATTCCACATGTGATAATTCATAGTTTTGATGCCTTCAATGTGAATCTATAATTTTTAGAGTCATGAAAATAAAGAAAACTCTTTGAATGAGAAGGTGTGTCCAAACTTTTGGTCTGTACTGTATGTGTGTGTATATATTTATATAGATACAGATCTGTGGAGGTGGCAACATTTTGGGCACATGTAGAAAAATTATGTAAAGTAAGAACTTTCAAAAATAGAAGTGTTACTAATTTATTTTTTCGAATTACCAAAATGCAAAGTGAATGAACCAAGATGTTAATCACATCAATATTTGGCGGCGGCCCTTTGCCGTCTTAATAGCATCATTTCTTCTAGGTACAGTTGCACAAGTTTTACTAAACAGGTGACATCATTTTCATATGTAGGTAGAGACACAGTAAGTAACTGAAACAGAAACAGCTGTGTAGGAGGCATAAACTGTGTAAAAGACAACCAAATCTACTACAAATGTTCCTAGACCACAGCAAGGTTGAGTACAGGCAGTTATACTGAATCAGCAGGGTGTCTGCCACGCAAAAAATGTAACAAAGATGGAGTTTTCACTTCTCAAGTTTTTTTGTTTTTTTTTCAAAAAGCATTACAAATGGGCAACACTGAGGACCACAGATACACTGATCGGCCAAGGAAACATACGATAGCGTTACAGAAGAAAGACGGATCATGGTTGCTTTCCTTTTAAATTAGAAGATGCCAAGCAGTGCCATCAACTCAGAGCTGACAACAAAGACATTTACTTTCTTGGAGTGAACACATGTGGCCAGGATTATGGAACTGGTCTCAGAGATTAAAATGAGTAATTAGCATGGTAGTGCCCGCTCATCACTAGTTACCAGTACAGAGCACCTGAGCATGGTAGTGCCCGCTCATCACTAGTTACCAGTACTGAGCACCCGAGCATGGTAGTGCCCGCTCATCACTAGTTACCAGTACTGAGCACCTGAGCATGGTAGTGCTCGCTCATCACTAGTTACCAGTACTGAGCACCCGAGCATGGTAGTGCCCGCTCATCACTAGTTACCAGTACTGAGCACCTGAGCATGGTAGTGCCCGCTCATCACTAGTTACCAGTACTGAGCACCCGAGCATGGTAGTGCCCGCTCATCACTAGTTACTAGTACTGAGCACCTGAGCATGGTAGTGCCCGCTCATCACTAGTTACCAGTACTGAGCACCCGAGCATGGTAGTGCCCGCTCATCACTAGTTACCAGTACTGAGCACCGGAGCATGGTAGTGCCCACTCATCACTAGTTACCAGTACTGAGCACCAGAGCATGGTAGTGCCCGCTCATCACTAGTTACCAGTACTGAGCACTCGAGCATGGTAGTGCCCGCTCATCACTAGTTACCAGTACTGAGCACCCGAGCATGGTAGTGCCCGCTCATCACTAGTTACCAGTACTGAGCACCTGAGCATGGTAGTGCCCGCTCATCACTAGTTACCAGTACTGAGCACCCCAGCATGGTAGTGCCCGCTCATCACTAGTTACCAGTACTGAGCACCCGAGCATGGTAGTGCCCGCTCATCACTAGTTACCAGTACTGAGCACCCGAGCATGGTAGTGCCCGCTCATCCCTAGTTACCAGTACTGAGCACCCAAGCATGGTAGTGCCCGCTCATCACTAGTTACCAGTACTGAGCACCCGAGCATGGTAGTGCCCGCTCATCACTAGTTACGGGTACTGAGCACCTGAGCACGGTAGTGCCCGATCATCATTAGTTACCAGTACTGAGCACTCGAGCATGGTAGTGCCCGCTCATCACTAGTTACGAGTACTGAGCACCTGAGCACGGTAGTGCCCGATCATCACTAGTTACCAGTACTGAGCACCCGAGCATGGTAGTGCCCGCTCATCACTAGTTACCAGTACTGAGCACCTGAGCATGGTAGTGCCCGCTCATCACTAGTTACCAGTACTGAGCACTCGAGCATGGTAGTGCCCGCTCATCACTAGTTACGAGTACTGAGCACGGTAGTGCCCGATCATCACTAGTTACCAGTACTGAGCACTCGAGCATGGTAGTGCCCGCTCATCACTAGTTACCAGTACTGAGCACTCGAGCATGGTAGTGCCCGCTCATCACTAGTTACGAGTACTGAGCACCCGAGCATGGTAGTGCCCGCTCATCACTAGTTACCAGTACTGAGCACCTGAGCATGGTAGTGCTCACTCATCACTAGTTACGAGTACTGAGCACCCGAGCATGGTAGTGCCCGCTCATCACTAGTTACCAGTACTGAGCACCTGAGCATGGTAGTGCTCACTCATCACTAGTTACGAGTACTGAGCACCCGAGCATGGTAGTGCTCACTCATCACTAGTTACCAGTACTGAGCACCTGAGCATGGTAGTGCCCGCTCATCACTAATTACCAGTACTGAGCACCCGAGCATGGTAGTGCCCGCTCATCACTAGTTACCAGTACTGAGCACCTGAGCATGGTAGTGCCCGCTCATCACTAGTTACGAGTACAGAGCACTCGAGCATGGTAGTGTCCGCTCATCACAAGTTACGAGTACTGAGCACCTGAGCATGGTAGTGTCCGCTCATCACTAGTTACGAGTATCGAGCACCTGAGCATGGTAGTGTCCGCTCTTCACTAGTTACGAGTACTGAGCACCCGAGCATGGTAGTGCCCGCTCATCACTAGTTACCAGTACTGAGCACCCGAGCATGGTAGTGCCCGCTCATCACTAGTTACCAGTACTGAGCACCCGAGCATGGTAGTGCCCGCTCATCACTAGTTACCAGTACTGAGCACCCGAGCATGGTAGTGCCCGCTCATCCCTAGTTACCAGTACTGAGCACCCAAGCATGGTAGTGCCCGCTCATCACTAGTTACCAGTACTGAGCACCCGAGCATGGTAGTGCCCGCTCATCACTAGTTACGGGTACTGAGCACCTGAGCACGGTAGTGCCCGATCATCACTAGTTACCAGTACTGAGCACTCGAGCATGGTAGTGCCCGCTCATCACTAGTTACGAGTACTGAGCACCTGAGCACGGTAGTGCCCGATCATCACTAGTTACCAGTACTGAGCACTCGAGCATGGTAGTGCCCGCTCATCACTAGTTACGAGTACTGAGCACCTGAGCACGGTAGTGCCCGATCATCACTAGTTACCAGTACTGAGCACTCGAGCATGGTAGTGCCCGCTCATCACTAGTTACCAGTACTGAGCACTCGAGCATGGTAGTGCCCGCTCATCACTAGTTACGAGTACTGAGCACCTGAGCACGGTAGTGCCCGATCATCACTAGTTACCAGTACTGAGCACTCGAGCATGGTAGTGCCCGCTCATCACTAGTTACCAGTACTGAGCACTCGAGCATGGTAGTGCCCGCTCATCACTAGTTACGAGTACTGAGCACCCGAGCATGGTAGTGCCCGCTCATCACTAGTTACCAGTACTGAGCACCTGAGCATGGTAGTGCTCACTCATCACTAGTTACGAGTACTGAGCACCTGAGCATGGTAGTGCCCGCTCATCACTAGTTACCAGTACTGAGCACCCGAGCATGGTAGTGCCCGCTCATCACTAGTTACCAGTACTGAGCACCTGAGCATGGTAGTGCCCGCTCATCACTAGTTACGAGTACAGAGCACTCGAGCATGGTAGTGTCCGCTCATCACAAGTTACGAGTACTGAGCACCTGAGCATGGTAGTGCCCGCTCATCACTAGTTACGAGTATCGAGCACCTGAGCATGGTAGTGTCCGCTCATCACTAGTTACGAGTACTGAGCACCCGAGCATGGTAGTGCCCGCTCATCACTAGTTACGAGTACTGAGCACCCGAGCATGGTAGTGCCCGCTCATCACTACTTACCAGTACTGAGCACCCGAGCATGGTAGTGCCCGCTCATCACTAGTTTAAGCTATGAAACCAGCTACATAAACCTGGCTGCACCTGATCACGGCAAGAAAGTAAATTACATTCTATAATCCCGTCCCCCATTGTAACACTATAAAGTCATACTCCTGAGATACCATCTTGAATCAATCCTTCCATTCCTCCTAAGCTTTAATTAAAATAGAACTGCATCTTAGCAGCTTTGACAAAAAAATAAAAGTAGTTGTTGAGGAAGAGAATGAGGCCAATGTGTGTCGTACATGAATCCTACAGACAGGTTGGACAAAACTAGACATGAGATAATCCCGTACAATCCCTTTATAAGTGTTTTGGAGGAATCAACATTAATGACCCATCATTGTGTCACAGGGTGTGATGGGATCACTAGGGACAGGGGAGACTAAACTGGCCCTCAGGCCAAGGGAATCCTGGTTGACCCTGATCTCAAAGATACGTCTGAAGGTGACGATGTTTGGGCCGCCTTCCTTGCTCTATCTCCCGAGCAAATCTGGTCTAGTGGCCCCCTCCACCCAGGATAGGGCTGAGAGGGGAGTGGTAGATACCGCACAAATAAACAGACAGGGAAAAACCAAAACTCAAGCTCACAGCAATCACTCACAGAAGTATAGACAATACGCGATCAGGAGGAAACTAAAGGAAGGGAGGAAATAATCAGACACCGAGAGTATTTCTACAACACACAGAGTTCACCAGCTACTGTATCACAAAGCAAAAGGACCGAGATCGCATAAAGCTATCATCGGCATAGGAGAACAGGCTCCACCATCTTAAAATGGGTGGAGGTGACTGTGATAGGTCTCCTGCAACATGTGACTCAAGTAATCCACAGGCTAGAAGAAATTAACTCCGGCAAGCCCAATTACTAACAAGAGCACAGCTGGCTGATGCCAGAGCCTGTCTGTGCCACTCAAAGCAGCATTGTGTAGTGTGTCCGACTCTGCTGTGTCAACACTCAGCGAGCTTTGAGCCAGACACTTTGTGACACATTATTTTTCTAGACACAATGGCGCCTCTATACATGTGACTCTACCCCATACTGCACTTCAGTCCTCTTTACTAGAAACGGAGCTAGTACCGGAAGCCACCACCAGAGGGAACTAAGTGCATACGAGATTACCACTTAGATTAATGTATCTTAGTATGCAGTTAGCTCCCAATCTCCCCCTAGTGGTGACTGTGAGCAGCCAGAATATTATCAATTATAGGAAACATATCTTGTCAAAAAATTAAGTAATCAACAGACTAAACTTAGCTGAATTTAGTAATCCACAGGCTAGCAGAAATTAACTCCTGCAAGCCCGATTACTAACAAGAGCACAGCTGGCTGATGCCAGAGCCTGTCTGTGCCACTCAAAGCAGCATTGTGTAGTGTGTCCGACTCTGCTGAGTGAACAGCGTCAGAAGCAGTCCTCACACTCACCGAGCTATGAGCCAGACACTGTGTGACACATTTTTTTTCTAAACACAATGGCTCTACCCGGTAGTGCACTTCAGTCCTCTTGACTAGCAACAGAGCTAGTACCTGTAGCCACCACCAGAGGGAGATAGGTGCATACAGAATTACCATTAGATCTATGTATTCTTAGTATACAGTTAGCTCCCAAGCTCCCCCTAGTGGTGACTGTGAGCAGCCAGAATATTATCAATTATAGGACACTTATCTTGTCAAAAAACGCTATTAGGCTGCAGATATGACATTATTCTGCAGGATATTGTTTTAAAACAATGGGGCTGATAGTCGACTACTGGGAGGAAATGAACTTTATTTCTCCTGGAAGCCTACCAGTCACTGCCAGAGAGAGGAATCATGTTCATTTTGGTTTAAAAAAATAAACAAAAATAAATTCTGGAAAATTCCTTTAAAGGGAACGTGTCACCACTTTTTTGGCGTCTAAGCTGCGGGCACCATCACCGGGCTCTTATATACAGCATTCTAACATGTTGTATATAAGCGCCCAGGCCGCCGTGAGAACATAAAAAACACTTTATAATACTTACCTAATGGTCGCGCGTTGGGCCTAATGGGTGTCTTCGTTGTCCGGTGCCGGTGCCGGCTCTTTCGGCCATCTTTGTGCTCCTTCTTCTCTAGCTGCGGTGCATGACGGGTCTGACGTCATCCACACTCGCCGGCATTCAGGTCCTGAGCAGGTGGACTTTGATCTGCCCTGAGTAGGACCGGCGAGTGTGGATGACGTAGACGCATCATGCACACAGGCTTCAGAAGAAGGACGAAGATGGCCGAAAGAGGAGGCGCCGGCACCGGAGAACGAATACACCCATTAGGACCACCGAGAGACTGTTTAGGTGAGTATTATAAAGTGTTTTTTATGTTGTACACAGCGGCCTGGGCTCTTATATACAGCATGTTAGAATGCTGTATATAAGAGCCCACTGGTGGTGGTGGCCGCAGCTTATAGGGCAAAAAAGTGGTGACAGGTTCCCTTTAACGATTTGCCAATGCAGGGGGTTTGGAGCCATATATTAGAAAAATTGAAGTATATAAGTGTCCAATAGGACGGTGCGGACAAAGATCTTCTACGTCTGAGGTTACGTCTTCTCCTATCTATATGGCTCGTGGGATTTACGTTGGAAACTACTAGACTTTTGCTCGGGGTTAGACACGTATCTCTCAGCCCCATAGGTGCAATTACATTGTCACATTTCATATCCTAATTGGCGCTGATCCTGTAACTATCATACATCATCTATAGAGAGATTCTAACACAATAGCGGATTCATCTCTAAAAAACGCTTCCAGGAGACGACGTTCTCAATCCGAGCCGCGAAGTGAGAATGAGCAGGTGACCGGCCGTCAATCTCATCTCAGGGTGTCAGATCCGAAAATGCAATGTGATTACCTGATTCACGCTGAATTAGCAGCGCCGACGATGAGGAGCCATAGGACAATGCTACCCGAAATATTCAGCTGCCTAATATATGACATTATCTCAGCACGAGCCGCGGCGCCCTTCACAGGCAAGCAGAGGTAGCCGTCCTCCGAAACATCACTTAAGGCTGATTATCATGCTCCGAATAGAAAGCGTCTTCTGTGGAGTGTCATTATTTCGGATATAGTACCCGAGTTATCATTGCAACAATCACTTTGCCTTTTTGTCTTGCCAATTTTTGTACCCGATAGGGATGAGCAGATGCATGGACGGACGAGTTCACTGAGTTTGGAACCTCCAGGATCTCTTATTAATTAATAAATTGGTGATTGAGGGGGGTCTTTATTAAAAAATATGTTTTACGCTTTGTTTTTTTTGTTTTTTTTTTACACTTTCTGGGTTAGTAATGGGGGTGTCTGATAGACGATTCTGCATTACTAACCCCTGGGCTTAATGCCAGCTGAGATTACCCAGCTGACATCAACCCCAAAAGTATTACCCCGATTGACACAGAACCAGGGCAATTGGGAAGAGCCGGGTAAAGCTCCAGAACTGGAGCATCTCATGTGATAGTGTGGGTGGGACTTTTTTTTAAAATAAATTTCCTGGTGTCATTTTTAGTCCTTTTTAATTGCACACTTACCAGGGTTAGTAGTGTTGGGGGGGGTGTCTGATAGACGTCTCTCCATTACTAACCCCTGGGCTTGTTGCTGAGATTACACAGCTGACATCAACCCAAAAGTATTACCCCGATTGACACAGAACCAGGGCAATTGGGAAGAGTCGGGCAAAGCACCAGAACTGGAGCATCTCATGTGATAGTGTGGGAGGGTCTTTATCCCCCCGCCCCCAAAAAAAAATCCTGGGTGTGTCATTATTTCTAATTGTACACTTACCAGGGTTAGTAATGGTGGGTTTTGATAGATGCCTCTTCACTACTAACCCCTGGACTTGATGCCAGCTGTTAATTCACAGCTGATATCAACCCCAAAAGTATTTACCCTGATTGACACAGAACCAGGGCAATTGGGTAGAACCGGGTAAAGCTCCAGAATGATAAAAAGTCATCCCCATTAACATCTCACCTGTCCCTGGTACCACAGCGCCTCCTCCACTGGCTTCCTAGATTTCCGCTCCGGTGCTAGTCTCCTCTTTCCACTTCAGTCCCAGCGCTGCTTTGGCCATAACCCACACATAATGTACATAACCGTCTGCGGCAACACGTCAAGATGTCATGAGGACGGAAATTGGGTTGAAACCCATCTGGACTAGGAGGGACCAGCGAAGAGTAAAGAAGAGACCGGAGCTGGGGCTGGTGCCTAGGAATCCAGCAGAGGACCAGCAGCATGGAGGTGATATGTGAGACTTAATTTTTGTTTTTCATCCCCTTCTGAGCCCATCTACTTATCATATTTTGGGATTGGGAGACCGCAGAACATAAGAAATGGCATTTTCTTAGCTGCCATCGGGGCTTGTTGTTTTTGCCTCAAATAAACTTAACGCAAAGTGATTTTGAGCGACTTTGAACTTTGGCGGCTTTGCTCATATCTAGTGCAATATGTACATTAGGCAACCAATAAGATTACCCCATGGAAGGCAACAAGTGAATTGTATGAGTCTCCTAAAGAGCAGTCCACAATCCTTTGAATTGGGTATATGGCGCTGCACAGTTCTACCATATGGCGGCACATTGTGTCCATCCACCTCCGTGATTGTACAAGCTCCTAACTCTATGGGAATTCATATTCCTGGATTAAAAATAAAAATAATAGTGACTTTTTTGTTTATTTGCACCTTACTTGTTGTTTATTTTGCACTTCTAAAAGTGGTTTCGGTATTTTTGGAGTTTTTTGTTTTACAACGTATGGCGGGTTTTCATTATCCAGATATTTTGACCTATTTTATCACTTGTTACTATTTTGAAATTTTGCAACGTGTTTGAGCAAATTCCCATTAACTTAGCAGAGTACAAAATCTGTCTTAGCCCCCCTTCACATGTGATGATTCCGGTACCGGAGACAAGGACATGCGCAGACCCATTAAAATCAGTGGGTCTGTGCACACAACTCACAGACCATGTGTCCATGTGGAGCACATGCGTGTCCGTGTGCTCCACACAGCGACATGTCCGCTTTTCTCCAGCACGGGTGTCACACGGACCGCCCACTGACGTGATCCGTGTGACATTAGTGTGACACGTACTAGAGAAAACATGTGCCTTTGAACTAAAGAGATGTTTTAGACTTACCTGTCTCCAGCCCTGCTGTCTTCAGCACTGCTGCTGCTTCCGGGCCCTCTCATTATGCTCATGAATATTCACCGCACCACGGACCCGGAAGCAGCAGCAGCGCCAAGGACACCTACACACATATGCACCCACACTATGGACCGTGAAAAATGTGCGTTTTTATCACGGACATGTGAAGGGGGTTCTTAGGCAATGTGCGCACGCTGAGTATTTGGTTGCAGAAATTTCTGTGCCAAATCTGCATTTCTTGGCAGAAAAATTTGTGCACTTTTGATGCCCGTTTTTTGCTTGCGTTTTCTGTGCATTTTGGGGTGGAAAGATGCTGCAAAAAAAAAAAAAGCTGAAAGAATTGACGTGCATCAGATTTAATTCTGCACCAAATCTGCAAGGAAAAAAAAAGCAACATGTGCACAAAACGTCAGGAATGTCACTGACTTTACTGGCATAAGGACTTGCATGTAGTTTTGTGACAAAACTGCACTCAAAAACGCATAAAAAAACGCGATAAAAATGCAGTGTGAACATGTTTTTTGCACAGTTAAACACTGACTTGTGACATTGTGGAGCTTATTGAAAGGATCGTGCAGAAAGGTGCAAAAGTAGTTTTTGGGCAATTAATTAAACATTGTTTTGATGGATTTGGCGCAAAATCTGGCTGCACAAAAGGAAAAATATGCCAAACACACTATAAATGATCGATCGAACCCTTAAGAGTTTGCTACAATCGCCTGTGAGCTAAACACATGGGCAGCGCCATTTTCTGCTCTAGTTTGTTACATTGTATCAGTGCAGGTACAATGTATCAGTCTTGAGCCTCAGCTCCTCATCCCGCAGACAATTGTCTATCCCATTGCTTCTTTTCCACTATTTGTGCAGCTTGGCGGCTACAATATAAAGTTAATGGGCGGCCAATCGACAAGGTCATTTGACGATTGCAACCTCTTTTGGATCTTCTACCATGTTTAGCCATATTCTCATCCAGGGAACTGAAACATAGAGTCTAAGGCCTCTGCCACACTCACGTGAATTTCACGCACGTGCCGAGAGACACGTATTTTCCCTGCGTGTTGTGTGCAGGTAAGTACATGTCTCTGGTACGTGCGTGACACGTGTGTTCTACGTGTGCTATCCGCGATAGCACACGTAGAATCAGTAATTATTATACTCACCTGGTCCTTCCTGATGTCCGCGCTGCTGTCCGTGGTGCTGATCCTCGGTCTCCAGCCCTCCCGTCTCCCCGCTGCTGCTGCTGCCAGGCAGTGAAGTGAATATTCAATGAGAATAATGAGCGGCGGTCGGCAGCAAGAGGCAGCAGCGGCAGAGACAGGAGGGCTGGAGAAGGTGAGTAAATGTTTTTTTTTTTTTTAACTGACATGTGTGTTTTCTCCGGCGCGTGTCACACGGGACCGCATCCACACTACACCCGTGTGGTGCGGGTGCGGGCCGTGTGACACCCGTGCTGCCGGCGAAAAACCGGACATGTCAGCGCTTTGAAAATCGCACACACGTACAAACGCACACGGACACACGTTCCGTGTGGTTTTACGTGTGTGTGCCTGCTACAATAGGGTAGCATTGGTTAAAGTGTCTCCGTGCCGCCGGTACGTGTAAAAAATGACAAACACGTGCCGGAGGCACGGATGTGTGGCACAGGCCTAATAGAAAGCCGAAGGATTGGTGTCACGATTCCTCTGCAGAGCATCTTGCACACTGGGAGATGCTCTGCTGCGCTTTCCTGGACTACTGGCTGGCAGTGGCACTATTCCTCTGTGCAGAGCATCTTGCACACTAGGAGATGCTCTGCTGCGCTTTCCTGACCTACTGAGCCGGCAGTGGCACGATTCCTCTGTGCAGAGCATCTTGCACACTAGGAGATGCTCTGCTGCGCTTTCCTGGACTACTGAGCTGGCAGTGGCACTATTCCTCTGTGCAGAGCATCTTGCACACTAGGAGATGCTCTGCTGCGCTTTCCTGACCTACTGAGCTGGCAGTGACACTATTCCTCTGTACAAAGCATCTTGCACACTAGGAGATGCTCTGCTGCGCTTTCCTGGACTACTGAGCCGGCAGTGGCACTATTCCTCTGTGCAGAGCATCTTGCACACTAGGAGATGCTCTGCTGCGCTTTCCTGGACTACTGAGCTGGCAGTGGCACTATTCCTCTGTGCAGAGCATCTTGCACACTAGGAGATGCTCTGCTGCGCTTTCCTGGACTACTGAGCTGGCAGTGGCACTATTCCTCTGTGCAGAGCATCTTGCACACTAGGAGATGCTCTGCTGCGCTTTCCTGACCTACTGAGCTGGCAGTGGCACGATTCCTCTGTGCAGAGCATCTTGCACACTAGGAGATGCTCTGCTGCGCTTTCCTGGACTACTGAGCTGGCAGTGGCACTATTCCTCTGTGCAGAGCATCTTGCACACTAGGAGATGCTCTGCTGCGCTTTCCTGACCTACTGAGCTGGCAGTGACACTATTCCTCTGTACAGAGCATCTTGCACACTAGGAGATGCTCTGCTGCGCTTTCCTGGACTACTGAGCCGGCAGTGGCACTATTCCTCTGTGCAGAGCATCTTGCACACTAGGAGATGCTCTGCTGCGCTTTCCTGGACTACTGAGCTGGCAGTGGCACTATTCCTCTGGACAGAGCATCTTGCACATTAGGAGATGCTCTGCTGTGTTTTGCTGACCTACTGACTGGCAGTGGCACTATTCCTCTGTGCAGAGCATCTTGCACACTAGGAGATGCTCTGCTGCGCTTTCCTGGACTACTAAGCTGGCAGTGACACTATTCCTCTGTGCAGAGCATCTTGCACATTAGGAGATGCTCTGCTGTGTTTTCCTGACCTACTGGCTGGCAGGTTAAGTGACTGCGCAGGATTCCATGCAGGTTCTAGAAAGTGCTGATTACTCAGGTGTTCCATCTTCCTGGTAATTGCTCTGCTTCTTTACTGAGCATACTCTCCCAGAACCTTGCCAGTCGTACTTTTTGGTTCTGTAGTTGTGCTGTTGGCCTGTGTTTCTGCCTGAACTCTGATCTTTGTTTCCTGACCCTGGACCGTTGTTTGACTCCTCTCTGGCCACTCTTATTGTTACCTCCTGGCTTTTGACCTCGGACCGTTACCTGACCACGTCTCGGTTTTTTCCCTGAATCTATTACGTGCCCTCCTGGAATTCTTACAATCAGATTGTCACCTGACTACGCCTCTGTGTACTCCCTGTGTCCATACGTGTCCTCCTGTTACCAGACCCCGGCTTGCCTGACTACTCTTCCGTCTGTACTACCCGTAAGTAGTGACTTGCATTACATTTGCTCTGAAATTATAATATCAATGACCGAGCTGCAATACCACATATCTCCTGTGGACAAGTGTGGCGCTGTTTCAACAAAAAAATAAATAAAATCATGTTTTCCTAATTTTGGATACCCGTGACTCTGGAGTTTGGGAGACATTAGAGCAATGCCAGTTGTCCTTACTAGTCACAGATGCCGACTGCATTTACAGCGCCCATCTACTTAAATAGGCTTATTATTTGCTGGAGGATTCATGGCTGAACCATAGAGACCTCCGGCGTCACACATCTAAGTGCTTGATAATCAAGTTTCCATTGAATGTAAAAGTGAAACATTTCTGCTACATTGTAACTTTTCCACTTCAGTGATCATCAAGGCCATTAATGGGATACGAGGAAATAGTGTTATATGTGTATATTGCATTCCTACCTCATCTGGCAAATGAGCCGGGCCGATTAATTTACTATCACATGGATGTGTAATTGTGTGAGGTTAGGAGCAATCCCCTCGGGACACAACTGATATATGAAGAAAATGGCTGTGTGTCACACTACGGGGAGGGAAACAGCCATTCGGGTATTAAATAAATAAATAAATAAATATATATATATATATATATATATATATAAATAAATATATATATATATATATATATATATATATATATATATATATATATATATACTAGCTGTACTACCCGGCTTCTCCCAGGTTAATAACTGCTGTTAACAAAATAGAATGTATTAACAAAAATGTATTCTGCACACAAAAACCACAAAACAAATAGATATAAATGTAATTATAATGTCTGTCTCCCCCTCTGTATATATCTCTCTGTCTCTCTCTCTATCTCTTTGTCTAGCTATCTCTTTCCCTGTCTGTCTATCTCTGACACTTTCCCTGTCTTTCTCTTTCCCTGGCTGTCTCTTTCCCTCTTTCCCTCTGTCTCTTTCCCTGTGTCTGTCTCTTTACCTGTCTTTGTCTGTCTCTTACCCTGTCTGTCTCTTTCCCTGTCTGTCTGTTTCCCTGTGTCTGCCTCTGTCTCTTTGTCTGTGTCTGTCTCTTTACCTGTCTGTGTCTGTGTCTTAACCTGTCTCTCTCTTTCCCTCTCTTTCCCTGTCTGTCTCTTTCCCTGTCAGTCTGTCTCTTTGTCTGTGTCTGTCTCTTTGTGTCTGTCTCTTACCCTGTCTATATCTGTTTCTTACCCTGTCTGTGTCTACCTCTTTCCCTGTCTGTGTCTGTCTCTTTCCCTGGCTGCATTGTGACACTCCAATGTTCCATATAAGGGTGTGGCTGCGCATTCTTCTGAAGTTCTGGCTGCACTGTGGCTCCCAGCTCCATTTGCTTTAATGGAGGCAGGTTTTTTGGTGAATAACTGTAAAGCGCGGGGTTAAAATTTCCCCTCAAAACATAGCCTATGACGCTCTCCGGGTCCAGAAGTGTGAGTGTGCAAACTTTTGTGGCTGTAGCTGCGACGGTGCAGATGCCAATCCCGGACATACATACACACATACACACACATTCAGCTTTATATATTAGATTTTTTTTATATATATATATATATATATATATATACATACATACACACACAAAATTTCCAAGTGCAGTGAAATTACAAAAAAAGTGCAATTCCACCAATGTTTTTGTTTATTTTTTTATTTACCGTGTTCACTTTGTGGTAAAACTGACCTGGCATTATGATTCCACAGGTCAGTACGAGTTTGTAGATACCAAACATGTATAGATTATTTTTTACATAGGTGGTGAAAACAAATTAGGACATTTGTAAGAAAAAAAAATATTTGCTTATGTTTTCTATTTTTTGGGATCTGTTCTGCATACAATAGTCTGGAAGCAGTTCAGAAAAATTACGTCGGAGGGAGAGGTTAGATTACAGCATGCATATAGGCAGGGTTTTACATTTGCACCCTTTAGTGAAACTATAGGGCGGCACGGTGGCTCAGTGGTTAGCACTGCAGCCTGGCAGCGCTGGGGTCCTGGGTTCAAATCCCACCAAGGACACCATCTGCAAGGAGTTTGTATGTTCTCCCTGTGTTTGCATGGGTTTCCTCCGGGTTCTCCGGTTTCCTCCCACACAATGGGGACAGTGTTGCCAATGTATGTAAAGCTCTGTGGAATTAATAGCGCTATATAAATGAAAATTATTATTGTTATTATTATTATTTTTAGCCTTGTTAAACCTTAGAAATGAATAATTTTAAAAACTGGCATGGGGTCCCCTCTATTTTTGATAACCAGCCAAGGTAAACAGACAGCTGGAGGCTGGTATTATCAGGCTGGGAAGGCCCATGGTTATTTGGCCCTTCCCAGCTTAAATCTAGCAGCAGCCCCAGAAGTGGCAAATCACATTATTTTATCCAATTCTGGTGCTTTGCCCAACTCTTCCCGATGGGGAATCAGGGTAATATTTTTTTGGGTTGATGTCAGCTGTGTAGTGTCAACTGGGATCAAGCCCATGGGTTAGTAATGGAGAGGTGACTACCAAGCAGCCCCATTATTGACCCAGCAAGTGTAAAGTAACACACACACAAAAAAGTAGTTGGATTAAAGACTCCTCCACATTATCCAATTTATTTGAAAAATAACAATGATCTGACGCAATCCATTGTGTAGTGGTCCCTAGATGTCCCCCATATCCTTACTCTAACCTATGGAGCCTTGTTCTCAGAACGAGGCTCCACAGGTTATTCCCGTTCAGCGCCAAACCCCGAATTTCTCACGCTTGGCAATGTTACTGACCGTGAGTGACCTTTTGAGCCTCGTTCTGAGAACAAGGCTCCATAGGTTGGAGTATGGATTTGGGGGGGACATTGTGGGACCAGTATATAATGGATTACATTGGATCTTCATATTTGTCTGGTTTTTTTTTTAATAAATTAGTGAATGAGGGATAGTGTGGAGTAGTCTTTATTCAAATAAACTATTTTTCCCTATACGTGTGGGGGGTTTCTAACTTTACACTTTTTGGGTTAGTAATGGTGGTGTCTGATAGACACCTCTCCATTACTAACCCCTGAACTTGATGCCAGCTGACATTAACCCCCAAAAAATATCCCCCAGCTGCCACCACACCAGGGCTACCAGAATTGGCGCAACCAATGGATGCACCACTTGTGGGGCATGGTCCTTCCCAGCCTGATAATATCATCCCCCAGCTGTCTGCTTTACCTTGATCTTCCCATCTTACAGCACATAGAGTTGCTGCAGCTGCATCCCCCCCTCTCCCCTCTCCTTTTCCATCTGTAGCACAAAGTTATACAAAGTTAAACTGAAACAACAACAGGCTATGTGAGAAGCAAATAGCAGAAAGGTACAAGAAATTAAAGAAATAATATGGTTCCCAAAAGTGGAAAAATATCCTTAAATAAAGTTCCAGAGGAACAAATCTATAAAGAACATGCTGATAGATTAAAGGTTTGCACATTTTGGAAATCCCTCCCGCTGCCTGTCCTGGTGAAATACTATTAAATACTAAATGGATCTGGAGGCAGATAGTGGATGTCAGGATGTCAGCTGCAGGGACGCAATAAAGGCTCCTCGCCAGCAGCCGCCTCCTGATGACACCTAATCCAAATGGCCTGAAAGATGCAGCCAAGTGCAGATCTGCTGAGCACCGGGAAACGTGCGGGAAACGGGAACGTTAAGTAACACAGCTAAGGCTGCAAACAGGAGCGGTAATTAACCGACTGCCCGAGATAATGGTCCGTCTATTAGGACCGCGCAAATCCTATCAAAGCGAACACTAACCTTTCACTCCGGCGACTCACCGGCCAGTGCACAGTAATCACAGGACATGCTTATTGTAGTAAGTGGGAATGAAAGACATAATTAGGACTAATTTACCTTAAATGGTGGTGTCTATATCTGTACAAACTGGATATACAGAATTCATCCAAAGTGTCACTGCGCACATACATTACATCCTGTATTATACTCCAGAGCTGCACTCACTATTCTGCTGGTGCAGTCACTGTATACATACATTACATTACTGATCCGGAGTTACCTCCTGTATTATACTCCAGAGCTGCACTCACTATTCTGCTGGTGCAGTCACTGTGTACATACATTACTGATCCTGAGTTACCGCCTGTATTATACTCCAGAGCTGCACTCACTATTCTGCTGGTGCAGTCACTGTGTACATACATTACATCACTGATCCTGAGTTACCTCCTGTATTATACTCCAGAGCTGCACTCACTATTCTGCTGGTGCAGTCACTGTGTACATACATTACATTACTGATCCGGAGCTACCTCCTGTATTATTCTCCAGAGCTGCACTCACTATTCTGCTGGTGCAGTCACTGTGTACATACATTACTGATCCTGAGTTACCGCCTGTATTATACTCCAGAGCTGCACTCACTATTCTGCTGGTGCAGTCACTGTGTACATACATTACATCACTGATCCTGAGTTACCTCCTGTATTATACTCCAGAGCTGCACTCACTATTCTGCTGGTGCAGTCACTGTGTACATACATTACTGATCCTGAGTTACCGCCTGTATTATACTCCAGAGCTGCACTCACTATTCTGCTGGTGCAGTCACTGTGTACATACATTACATTACTGATCCGGAGTTACCTCCTGTATTATACTCCAGAGCTGCACTCACTATTCTGCTGGTGCAGTCACTGTGTACATACATTACATTACTGATCCGGAGTTACCTCCTGTATTATACTCCAGAGCTGCACTCACTATTCTGCTGGTGCAGTCACTGTGTACATACATTACATTACTGATCCGGAGTTACCTCCTGTATTATTCTCCAGAGCTGCACTCACTATTCTGCTGGTGCAGTCACTGTGTACATACATTACATTACTGATCCGGAGTTACCTCCTGTATTATACTCCAGAGCTGCACTCACTATTCTGCTGGTGCAGTCACTGTGTACATACATTACATTACTGATCCGGAGTTACCTCCTGTATTATTCTCCAGAGCTGCACTCACTATTCTGCTGGTGCAGTCACTGTGTACATACATTACATTACTGATCCTGAGTTACCTCCTGTATTATACCCCAGAGCTGCACTCACTATTCTGCTGGTGCAGTCACTGTGTACATACATTACTGATCCTGAGTTACCTCCTGTATTATACCCCAGAGCTGCACTCACTATTCTGCTGGTGCAGTCACTGTGTACATACATTACATTACTGATCCTGAGTTACCTCCTGTATTATACTCCAGAGCTGCACTCACTATTCTGCTGATTTTAAGAAACAGTTGACAATTTAGCTGAGCTTCTATAGCGCAGGGGGATAATTAGATTACTGCTCAGTGCTCGATGTAAGATCGACACTTTGCAATGTGTAATGAGCCTGCATGGAAGTCTGGGAGACGTTAGCACTGAAGTCAGCAGAATTGTAAATACAGCTCTAGAGTATACTAAAAAGAAGGAAAAATTCAAATAACAAACATAAAAGTGAATGAAATAAACGAACACTGAATTATTAAAACATAAATTCATGTCTTGAGGGGCAAACACGGAAAATAAATGTCATTTCAGGGCATTGGCGAGAAATCCATACTTAGCTGACTACACATTCATCAGCGTGGCGACTTTGCCAATTAGCTCTCGGGGGAAATCCGTGGATGAGCCACACATGTGGTGATGGAGGCGCTGAGGCGTTCGGATGAGCAATGTACCGCTATGGCGGCAGCTTTACGCCTCCTCCCCGGTCCATCTATGTGGAACCTCTTTCCATCACTTTCTATGCCTTTATTGTACGATTTATTACCCTCGGATTCCATCTATTGCCTTATTTTATGAAGCTTTCGAGAAAAATTGCAAAAACTCTTCTCTTGGGTTGTAGATGGGGAACCATTTTCGCATTTCGAAAACAAAAAAAGTTAATCATCCAGGTCTTGTGTTCTGTGTGTTTATATAATAAACTCCAAAATATGACGTCTCTACGAGTCTCCGGTGGCCAACGCCGCACGTGGCAGAATTAATGGCTCATCAACGCTAAGGCAATTAGTGACAAGTATTCAGCATAAAGCGCGACCATGGAGGATGCCCTCTGCTTCACCCTTCCGCTGTCATCTGGGCCCATGGTTTACTGTTATATGCCCGGCACACAATTACATCCATTATTAATCCTTTTGGACTACGCTGGATGAACACTACACTATAGAAATAAAATATAATGAGCATCAGAGCCGCGGCCTCCATCTACAGAGGCCGCAATGGGAAATTGCTTCTGAAATATGGCACAATGCGCAATGAAAATTTGCATACAATGGTGGGGGTCCAGTTCTTGCGGATCTCTTACGGGAAATGTTGTTTGGGAAAAAGTCTGTCCTTAAAGCGGCGTCTCTCATCCAACCAACCGGTGCCATGTTCTGTACCGGAAAAAGGTGCAAAACCTCGAAAGGGTTATGGTCACATCTACATCGGAGCCTCCATGGAATTCCGCCATTGGTATTGACATTGCTAAAGGTAATTAGAGATGCTTTGGCCCCTTCCACACCCCGGAAGATCAATGGTCATCGTTTTTGTAAAGCCAAGACTTTCCAGTTGGGAAAAAGTCTGCCCTTGAAGACGCGTCTCTTATCCAACCAACCGGCACCATGTTCTGTACCGGAAAAAAGGAGCAAAACCTCAAAAGGGCTATGGTCCCATCTACATCGGAGCCTCCATAGCATTCTGCCATTGGTATTGACATTGCTAATGGTAATTAGAGATGTTTTGGCCCTTTCCACACCCCGGAAGATCAATGGTCATCGTTTTTGTAAAGCAAAGCCTTTCCAGTTGGGAAAAAGTCTGCCCTTGAAGTCGCATCTCTCATCCAACCAACCGGTACCATGTTCGGTACCGGAAACAGGTGCAAAACCTCGAAAGGGCTATGGTCACATCTACATCGGAGCCTCCATGGAATTCCGCCATTGGTATTGACATTGCTAAAGGTAATTAGAGATGTTTTGGCCCCTTCCACACCCCGGAAGATCAATGGTCAAAGTTTTTGTAAAGCCAAGACTTTCCAGTTGGGAAAAAGTCTGCCCTTGAAGACGCGTCTCTCATCCAAGCAACGGGCACCATGTTCAGTACCGGAAAAAAGGTGCAAAACCTTGAAAGGGCCATGTTCACACCTACATTGGAGCCTCCATGGAATTCCGCCATTAGTATTGACATTGCTAACGGAAATTAGAGATGTTTTGGCGCCTTCCACACCCTGGAAGATCAATGGTCATAGTTTTTGTAAAGCCAAGACTTTCCAGTTGGGAAAAAGTCTGCCCTTGAAGTC
This sequence comes from Anomaloglossus baeobatrachus, assembly GCF_048569485.1. NCBI lineage: Eukaryota > Metazoa > Chordata > Amphibia > Anura > Aromobatidae > Anomaloglossus > Anomaloglossus baeobatrachus. Next base: position 778,943,927 of record NC_134354.1, on the reverse strand, counting down.
GCATCTCTCATCCAACCAACCGGTACCATGTTCGGTACCGGAAAAAAGGTGTAAAACCTGGAAAGGGCCATGGTCACATCTACATCGGAGCCTCCATAGCATGATGCTGTTGGAAGTTAGAGACGTTTTGGCCCCTTCCCCACTCAGGAATACTAATCAGCATAGTCTATATAAAGCCAAGTTTTGCAGTTGGGAAAACATCAGCCCTTGAAGACGCGTCTCTCATCCAACCAACCGGTACCATGTTCTGTACCGGAAAAAAAGTGCAAAACCTCGAAAGGGCTATGGTCACATCTACATTGGAGCCTCCATGGAATTCTGCCATTGGTATTGACATTGCTAATGGTAATTAGAGATGTTTTGGCTCCTTCCACACCTCGGGAGATCAATAGTTTTTGTAAAGCCAAGGCTTTCCAGTTGGGAAAAAGTCTGCCCTTGAAGACGTGTCTCTCATCCAATCAACCGGCACCATGTTCGGTACCGGAAAAAAGGTGCAAAACCTGGAAAGGGCTATGGTCACATCTACATCGGAGCCTCCATGGCATGATGCTGTTGGAAATTAGAGACGTTTTGGCCCCTTCCTCACTTAGGAATACTAATCGTCATAGTCTGTATAAAGCCAAGCTTTGCAGTTGGGAAAAAAGGTGCAAAAGCCTGAAAGGGCTATGTTCACACCTACATCGGAGCCTCAATGGAATTCCGCCATTGGTATTGACATTGCTAAAGGTAATTAGAGATGTTTTGGCCCCTTCCACACCCCGGAAGATCAATGGTCATAGTTTTTGTAAAGCCAAGCCTTTCCAGTTGGGAAAAAGTTTGCCCTTGAAGATGCGTCTCTCATCCAACTAACCGGCACCATGTTCGGTACCGGAAAAAAGGTGCAAAACCTGGAAAGGCCGATGGTCACAGCTACATTGGAGCCTCCATAGCATTCTGCCATTGGTATTGATATGGTTGTTGGAAATTAGAGATGTTTTTGCCCCTTCCCCATCCAGGAATATCAATTGGCATAGTCTTTGTAAAGCCAAGCCTTTCCAGTTAGGAAACAGTCTGCCCTTGAAGACGCGTCTCTCATCCAATCAACCGGCACCATGTTCGGTACCGGAAAAAAGGTGCAAAACCTTGAAAGGGCTATGCTCACACCTACATTGGAGCCTCCATGGAATTCCGCCATTAGTATTGACATTGCTAACGGTAATTAGAGATGTTTTGGCGCCTTCCACACCCTGGAAGATCAATGGCCATAGTTTTTGTAAAGCCAAGCCTTTCCAGTTGGGAAAAAGTCTGCCCTTGAAGACGCATCTCTCATCCAACCAACCGGTACCATGTTCTGTACCGGAAAAAAGGTGCAAAACCTCGAAAGGGCTACGGTCACATCTACATCAAAGCCTCAATGGAATTCCGCCATTGATATTGACATTGCTAATGGTAATTAGAGATGTTTTTGCCCCTTCCACACCCGGAAGATCAATGGTCATAGTTTTTGTAAAGCCAAGCCTTTCCAGTTGGGAAAAAGTTTGCCCTTGAAGACGCATCTCTCATCCAACCAACTGGCCCCATGTTTGGTACCGGAAAAATGATGCAAAACCTGGAAAGGGCTATGGTCACATCTACATCAGAGCCTCCATGGCATGATGCTGTTGGAAGTTAGAGACGTTTTGGCCCCTTCCCCAATCAGGAATACTAATCAGCATAGTCTATATAAAGCCAAGCTTTGCAGTTGGGAAAACATCAGCCCTTGAAGACGCGGTCACTCATCTAACCAACCGGTACCACGTTCTGTATTGGAAAAAAGGTGCAAAACCCCAAAAGTGCTATGGTCACATCTACATCGGATCCTCCATGGAATTCCGCCGTTCGTATGACATTGCTAATGGAAATTAGAGATATTCTGGCCACTTCCCCACCCAGGAATATCAATAGGCATAGTGTTTGTAAACCCAAGCCTTTCAAGTTGGGAAACAGTCTGCCCTTGAAGACGCGTCTCTCATCCAATCAACCGGTACCATGTTCGGTACCGGAAAGAAGGTGCAAAACCTGGAAAGGGCTATGGTCACATCTACATCGGAGCCTCCATGGCACGTTGCTTTTGGAAGTTAGAGACGTTTTGGTCCCTTCCCCACTCAGGAATACTAATCGGCATAGTCTACATAAAGCCAAGCTTTGCAGTTGGGAAAACATCAGCCCTTGAACAGGCATCTCTCATCCAACCAACTGGCATAATATTCTCTACCGGAAAAAAGTTGCAAAACCCCGAAAGGGTATATTCACATCTACATCTGAGCCTCCATGGCATTTTGTCATTGGTATTGACACTGCTAATGGAAATTAGAGACGTTTTTCCCCTTCCCTACCCAGGAATATCAATCGGCATAAACTGTTTTAAGGCAGGCCTTTCCAGTTGGGAAAAAGCCTGCCCTTAAAGTGGCATCTCATCCAACCAACCGGTAGCAATCGGAAAAAACTTACAAAACCCCGAAAGGGCTATGATCACATGTACATCGGAGTCTCCATGGAATTCTGCCATGGGTATGGACATTGTTAATGGAAATTAGAGATGTTTTGGCCCTTTCCCCACCCAGGGATGGGAATTGTCTGTGTAAGGCCTTTTCACACGTCCTTGTCTCTGGCACGTGTTTGGTTCGTTTCCTCACGTACCGTAGACACGGGCACACGTAGACCCATTTAAATCAATGGATCTGCGCTCACGTGCGTGTTCTGCCATGGACCGTATGTCCGTTTTTCTCCGGCATCACGGGTGTCACATGGAACGCAAACGGACCACACGGATGTGTTCCGTGTGACACGCGCCGGAGAAAACACGTGTCTGAGAAAATAATAAAAAAACTTTACTCACCTTCTCCAGCCCTGCTGTCTCTGCCGCTGCTGTCACTTGCTTCCAACCGCAGCTCATTATGCTCATTGCATATTCACTTCACTGCGGCCGGAAGCAGCAGCAGCGGGGAGTCGGCAGGACTGGAGACTGAAGATCAGCACCACGGACAGCGATGCCAGGGACAGGTGAGCAGAAAGTTCCCGTTCTCCGTGTGTTATCACGGATAACACACGGAAAACACACGTGTGCCATAAACACGGCTCACGGAGGGCAAAACGCACCTTTGACACGTCCGTGAAAAACGCGTGGTTTTTCACGGACGTGTGAAAGAGGCCTAATGCAAAGACTTTCCAGTCTGGTACTTCCCCAAGTTTTCAGAAACTGTTTTTGGAAAATCAAAACAGTTACGGTAACTTCAGGACTGTTGGCATTGGGGCAAGTGTGTGTGATGCCCTGGACTAGCCAGGTAGTCACAGATAGACCCCCGCACTACACCTGTCCCCCAAAAAGGTGTCATCAGCCTTGCTTGATGGACACACCAGGGGGCAGAGCCAGGCAGTTGGCCACGCCCACCGAGGAGCTCAGAGGGCCTGAGGCAGGAAAAACTCAGTCAGTTGTTAGTAGTGAGTGGTCAGTAGTGGAAGCAGGCCTGTTCCCAGGTCTGCAGCAGTCTGACAGGTGCCAGGGTCGGACCCCTGGTACCTTGGCTAGGAGGCAGATGGTGGCCTTAGCCTGCAGGAGCTAGGAAGACAGCTCGGTGAAACCGTGGTGGACCGGGACAGGGTAGTGGCCCGCCGGTACCGACCTGGGGAACCGACTCGGAAACCGGAGGACAAAGGGGGGTACGCAGACCCTGAAACGAGGTCCAGAATCCACTGGACTGAGTTAATTAACTGATTGCGGTCTGGACTATAGGTCCTTTCCCACCCAAGTCCCGACTGAAGACAACAGCCCACCGAGGGGGATAGAAAGCCACCGCACAGGCAGAGAGATCCCACGGGCCAGCGTCTGCGGGCAAACGGGCTCTCCCGACATCTACCAAGCTGGGGAGCGGACTCCTGATGCTGAAGCGCAGGCAGCCCAAGTACACAACACGGTGCAGGAGAAAGGCCAAGACCACCGAACCGGGTGGGGGACCAGACGCAGCCGGCTACGGAGACCGACCACCATCAACTTGGTTTACCAGAGACTTGTGTGTGTCAATAACCGTGAGTACAACAGTGCCATCCGGCCACGCACCGCCCTGCACCGCCCAGCTATCACCAACGGGTCCCGGGGCCATCATCCCTACCCACGGAGGGGTTAACATCTTGCTGCATAACCATCTCCCCTGGGTGCCCCGAAACCGCAGCGGTGGTGCCCAACTTCACCACAAACCGTGGGTGGCGTCATGAACTCAAACGCGGCTCCGACCGTGCACCTACCTACCCACATCCAAAAGCGCCAGCACCCTTTCAGAGCGAATTGACCCTGGGTCCGGAGGCGCTCGAGCCACCCACCAACGAGCCCGGATCCGAGCGGCTCGGTTGCAGCCGAGCACGGGGTGGTACATGTGCATTCTGCATTATTTTCTTTTGTAAAATGATGGACACCGTTAGAAGGGTGTTTTCAAGTTTAAAAGTCATCCCTTGCATAGGATAGGGAGTAACTTTCCAATCGTTATGGCCCCCACCGATCCTGAGAGCCATGATTCCACATAGAGCAGACGTAGATCACGCGCACTACCGCTCCATTCACTGTTAATGGAAGCGCTGGAGATTGCTGAGCGCCACACTCGGCTGATCTCCCGTGTTCGTTTGATAATTAATGAGTGCAGTGCGCATGATCAGCCTCAGCTTTATTGGTTTTCAGGATTGGTTTGGGACACGGTGCTCGGACCCCCAGTGATTGGAAAGTTATCCCCTATTCTAATCGGGTCTATCACTAGTATTTTTTGGGCCAATTTTTGTCATCTTTCCAGCGGCATCTACATGGATGATCACAAACGTACCATGAGGAGTGCTCTCGGATTATATTCTTTATCTGAATTATAGAGGGGGTTCCCGACCAGAGGCCCCAATTCATTACTTTAAAAGGTCCTAATACTGTATATATAGTTGTCTACCCCATGGGCAGGTCTGGTAGACTCTTGGATAACGGGGAAACCTCTTAGATCTATCCCCAAAGCAAACCAAAATCTCTCACAATTCAGCCATCACAAAAGGGAGGGAGGGACCAAGGCATAAGGATGGTGTAAAATGGATGTAGAGGTCAAATTAAATGTCCCAGAGGTCAACCTCCAAGATTTGGCAGGTATTCTATTTGCTTAACCCCTTCAGCCCCGGGGCACTTTCCGTTTTTGCGTTTTTGTTTTTTGCTCCCCTTCTTCCGAGAGCCGTAACTTTTTTATTTTTCCGTCAATCTTGCCATATGAGGGCTTGTTTTTTGCGGGACAAGTTGTACTTTTAAATGAAACCATAAGTTTTACCATATGGTGTACTGGAAAGCAGCAAAAAAATTCCAAGTGTGGAAAAATTGCAAAAAAAGTGTGATGGCACAATAGTTTTTGGGATGTTTTATTCACGGTGTTCACTATATGGTAAAACTGATGTGTGGGTATGATACCTGAGGTCGGTGCGAGTTTGTAGACACCAAACATGTATAGGTTTACTTGTATCTAAGGGGTTAAAAAAAATTCACAAGTTTGTCCAATAAAAGTGGCGCACGTTTTGCGCCATTTTCCAAAACACGTAGCGTTCTTATTTTTTGGGATCTATGGCTCAGTGACGGCTTATTTTTTGCGTCTCGAGCTGATGTTTCTAATGGTAGCATTTTTGCGCAGATGCTACGTTTTGATCGCCTGTTATTGCATTTTGCGTAAAACTTGCGGCGACCAAAAAACGTAATTTTGGCGTTTGGAATTTTTTTGCCACTACGCCGTTTACCAATCAGATTAATTGATTTTATATTTTGATAGAGCGGGCATTTCTGAACGCGGCGATACCAAATATGTGTATATTTATTTATTTTTTAACCCTTTAATTTTCAATGGGGGGAAAGGGGGGTGATTTGAACTTTTAGGTTTTTTGTTTTTTTTTTAATTTTTTAAAACTTTTTTTTTACTTTTTTTATTTTATTTTACTAGTCCCCCTAGGGGGCTATAGCGATCAGCAATCCGATCGCTGATCGCTATCTGCTGATCACAGCTATACCGCTGTAATCAGCAGATTCAGTCACTTTCTTTCTTCCTCTGCTCCGCGCCGAGGAAGAATGAAAGTGAAACTTCTTAGCACCAGGCGTCATCACATGACCCTGTGCTACGATGGCAACCACCGAACGTCACGTGATCACTCACGTGACGTCCGGAGGGGGCGGCGGTAAGAAAAAAAGATGGCCGCGCGCATATAGATCTCGCTGCCAGACTTTGGCAGCGAGATCTAAGGGGTTAATGTTCCGGGTGGAATGCGATTCCACTCGGAACATGTAGGCACACATGTCAGCTGTTGAAAACAGCTGATATGTGTGCCGATCCACGCCGCCTGCCCGCGGCAGGGGGCGGGGATTACCGGGACACGATCCATGACGGAAAGATCCGTCCATGGTCGTGAAGGGGTTAAAGACATTTTTTGGTGAGTCATGGGTGACAGACAGTCATGTGGTTTCTGGCAATACAAGATCACAGCGTTTGGTAGTGCAAAATGCTCCCTGACTTTCCATTGTTCCTGCTCTTAGTATTCTTTGTATTAGGTAGCTTTCCTGCTGGGTTTTCATCTCTTCCCCTTTAGGACCCAGCTGAGCTCTCCTTTCATCCAGCTGCTGATTACCAGTTTTCCATTTGTGCTTATATACCCCCATCTTCCCTGGACTGGTGCTGGCAATTTCAGTTCATTCAAGCCTTGGTTGCAAGCAGGTGGCTTGTGCTCCCCTGTTGTATCGTTGGTGAAACTTTGCTGAACTCCTGCCTGAGTCAACTACGATAAGTAGTTCATCCTTGTGTCTTCTTTAGTGTTTAGTGGGGTTGATGAAGAGCTCATCCCATCCGTTCCCTATTTAGCGTCCAGTACTAGGGATACCTAGGGTCAGGTATCCTGCTTGGCGCATAGGTGCGAAACCTATCTAGGGTGGTGAGGGACCCCAGGGACCAGCAGTAGGTTTGGTCAGGGGTCACCATCTCCCCCTTCCCTAGATACAGGGTTTCCCTTCCCTTTCCCATTCGCTTGGTACTTCCCCGTACCTAGCGTGACAGTAACGGGCTGTTGTTTCTTAAAAACAAAACTATGCTCTAATTCCCCTCCCTCTGTGTTATTGTCAGCAGCTCTTCACTGATTGGCTGCAGTGCTGTCAAAGTAAAGTCAATTCTACAGACAATAAAAGACATTGTTAGCGGCAGCAGAGACTCAGCACTGGACCTGGTGAGAGTGAGAAAAGCATTATTTTTTTAACAGTCTGCAACAGGGGGGGGGGGGGGTCGGGGGTTTAGGAAACTGGAAAAAACCCTTTAACACATTTCCAAAAATCTTTACAAAAAGAGAACAGAAAATACTGAAACTGAGCAATTTCCTCTGAAATCTTCGTGTGCCAGGAGCCGTCATCTGAGCAGCGGTAGGCGCGTTTCTGAATGTAAAGGGGCCGCGCGTTGTCATTTTTTTATTGAGCGCACGAGTTAATCTAGAAGCTCATTTGGGCCTCAGACATGGATAGCAGGTGTTTCGCTGCCTCCGCTTTCTATTTTTATAGAAAATTGAAAGATTTAATTTAGCTAACGGGGGATACAGATTACCGGGGGCGCAGCGGGGTCCGCTGGAAGCGACGCACAGAACATGTACCTAACTGGACTCTGCTGTGAGCGAGACCCGTCTGCCTTGTTATTGCGAAGTTTCTGACGCCACACGAAATGAACAAAAGGACTCCCCACAGGGGTGCAATCACTTAGAGGTGAAGGGAAAATGACAGCGTGCAGGAATTGCTGCTTACAGTTGTGACCTGTTTCCTCCCGCTGCTGCGCAGACTTAATGTGTTACAGACGGGAATCGCGTGGACGGGTTAAACGTAAACATCGCACATTCTATGGGATTAATATCGTCTCTTCTTGGTTTTTTCTTTGGAAGGAGGAAGATTTAATGTGTAACTGTCTCATTATTATTTCTCATTTTCCAGGATCACATGATATCTGTATCGCAGTTTCCGTATATAACATAGCGCTGGATCCATCATATAATTGATACAATCGATACCGGTTAAACAATACTGACTTATAATGGGGGTCTTAGTATTGATGGGTGAGCGTGGTCGGCACTGCTCCACTCGAGACGCTCGGTACTCGATCAAGTATCTTGACGGTGCTTGACATGCTCAACTCTACGCCGGATCGGTCTCCCTTTCCCTCTTTTCTGGAAAAATGCTGTAGTTCCCCATTGACTTCCATTATGCCCAATACTTTAGTCAAGCCCTTCCGAGCATCCAACATGTTCCATTTTCCGCCCAATCAGTCTCCCTTTCCCTCTCCTTCTCTTCTGGAAAAATGGTTAACTTCCACTTGTATTCCATTATGCCCGATATTTGAGGCAAGCCCTTCCGAACATCTAGCATGCTCAACTCTCCGCCCGATCGTTCTCCCCTTCTCTCTTCCTCTCTTCTGGAAAAATGTTCAAGTTCCCCATTGACTTCCATTATGCCCAATATTTGAGTCGAGCTCTTCCGAGCATCCAACATGCTTAACTCTCTGCCCAATCAGTCTCCCTTTCCCTCTCCCTCTCTTCTGGAAAAATGCTCAAGTTCCCCTTGACTTCCATCATGCCTGATATTTGAGTATTTGAGTAGAGCCTTTCCGAACATCCAACATGCTCGACTCTCTGCCCAATCGGTCTCCCTTTCCCTCTTTCTCTCTTCTGAAAAAATGCTCAAGTTCCCCATTGACTTCCATTATGCCTGATACTTGAGTCGAGCCCTTCCGAGCATCCAATAGCTCGACTCTCCATCCGGTCGGTTTCCCTTTCCCTCTCCTTTATCTTGTTTTCTAGCCTGGTCTTGCGGAAAAATGCTCTAGATTCTCCTTGACTTCCATTATGCTCGCTACAGGAGTTGAGCCCTTCCGAGTGTCAAACCTGCTTGATTCGACTAACGAGGACTCGAGCATTTTAGTGCTCACTCATCACTAGGTCTTAGAAGTTAATTTTAAGCCCAGATTTCGCTGCCTTCATTGTTTTGTATGTTTGTTCTTATTACACCCATTTTCATACTACCAGGGGTTATATACTGACGGAACAGGGCCTCCTAGACTGGCCCTCAGACTCAACACCCTGTGCTGTCACTTATCTTGGAGGTAGGCTCGATGATAGCCAAGTCTGGGGCCCCACCATGACCCTGACACCTGTCTCCAAGCCCTGATCTTAACTCCCAACCTGGGAGCAGGCCGGAAACGCAGTAACAAAACCCAACAGAAATGACACGGATACAGGGGAACGAAAACCCACTGGGTACGTACTGATGGAACAGGGGCTCCTAGGCTGGCCCTCAGACTCAACACCATGTGCTATCACTTATCTCAGAGGTAGGCTTGATGGTAGCTAGGTCCGAGCCCACAACGTGACCCTGACTCCTATTTGAGCCCTAATCTTATCCACCCAACCTGGGAGCGGGCTGAAAATCCAGTAACGAAAACCCACAGAAACAACAAGAACAAGGACAAGGAGGGGGGACGAAAAATCGTACACACTGCACTCACACAAAGGAGAGAGAGTACAAGGAAATAAAGCAAAGGGTAGGAAATAAACGCACAACTGGGGAACTTTCACACCCTGCAGAAAAGCAGCTGTAGATCACCATGCACTGGACAACCATTGAGCCTGGGATCGCTGAAGCTATATCCGGCGACCAGCAACAGGATCCAGAGCCTTATAAAGGGTGAAGCTGGCTGTGAGTGGTCATTAGCAACCGTTCACAAGCCAGCAGAATTAACTCCTGCTGTACTGGAGAGCAGTGAAGCAAAACACAGCAGACACTCGTGACAGGCAGTGCTGCTAGTCAGACTCTGCGGTTTGAACAGAGTCTGACGCCGCCATGACACCCAGTGAGTGTAACGCAGAACACTGCATGACACATACACCTCAATTGGGAATTTTGGAGGCACCTCTATCCTTGATCCAAAAAAAACGGTTGCAAAAATAATCTATCACTTTGCGTACACTGGTTTTCCTCGCATTACAATAAAAGACCATTTATTTTAAAACCTTTACTTCGTCCCTATAGTGGCACTGAGTAAATTAAAGAGTGACTTTTTTTTTCTTTTAATTTAATTAAAGGTTAGCTTTTGTAAAGTTATGAATCTTTGACATACACTTCTTTAACTTATCTTGCTTCTTTTTATCTTTAACACATGCTGATAGTGCTGATTTATCTGCCTGGTACCTGCTGTCTTAGAAGCTGATTTGAACTGCAGCTATAGCAAAGACTTGCACTCAGAGAATTACTTCTTCTGCTCATCTCCTCGGTACTCAGCCACTATTCCTCGTCTAGGACACCTAAGAAGTTCACAAAGGAATTAAAGGGAACCTGTCACCATTTTTTTCAGTATTAAGCCAAAAGTATCCCCTTCTGCAGCTCCTGGGCTGCATTCTATGGAGGTGAAACTTGTTCTCTGACTCCCCAGAAATACTTTTATAAACTCTGCCGCCACGTATGTAAATGAACCATTCCAGTCAGATGGGCGTCCTCTTTTTCGGCTCCTGTCCCTCCTTCTGCCGCTGTTCGCCGCCCTTCTTTGATGACTGACGTGGATGACGCCTCCATCATCATCCACATACTGGAAAAAATCGCGTGCCCAGTTTTACATAGGTGCGCTTGCGCGAGCCGCTGAGCTCTCTGCGCAGGCGTGAGATTGCAAGCAAGCTCACCGGCTCGCGCAAGCGCACCTATGTGTTCGGTTCTGCAGAGCGAAGTGCGCCTGCGCGAGCCGGGAAAGACTCTGTGCAGGCACGTTATTTTGCCCAGTACGTGGATGATGACGGAGGAGTCATCCACGTCAATCATCAAAGGAGGATGGCGAACAGCAGCAGAAGGAGGGACAGGAGCCCAAAAAGAGGACACCATCCGACCACAACGGTTCATTTACATACGTAGCGGCAGATTTTATAAATGTATTTTTGGGGTCTGCAAGAGGAGTCAGGGCACAAGGTGCCCCTTCATAGAATGCAGGAGCTGCAGAAGGGGATACTTTTGGTTCAATACTGAAAAAACTGGTGACAGGTTCCCTTTAATTCCTTTGTGAACTTCTTAGGTGTCCTAGACAAGGAATAGTGGACCAGTATGGAGGAAATGAGCAGAAAAAGTCATTCTCTGAGTGCAAATCTTTGCTATAACCTGCAGTTCAAATCAGCTTCTAAGACAGCAGGAACCAAGCAGATAAACCAGCACTATCAGCATGTGTTAAAGATAAAAAGAAAAAACTGGTGACAGGTTCCCTTAAAAGGGGCTTTACACGCTATGACATCGCTAATGCGAACTCGTTGGGGTCACGGAATTGGTGACGCTCATCCGGCCGCATTAGCGATGCATTAGCATTAGCGATGTCGTTGCAAAAACGTGCAAAATCGCTCATCGGTGACATGGGGGTCCATTCTCAAAAATCGTTACTGCAGCAGTAACAAGGTTGTTCCTCGTTCCTGCGGCAGCACACATCGCTCTGTGTGACGCCGCAGGAACAAGGAACCTCTCCTTACCTGCCTCCCGGCACTATGCGGAAGGAAGGAGGTGGGCGGGATGTTACGTCCCGCTCAGCTCCGCCCCTCCGCTGCTATTGGGCGGCCGCTCAGTGACGTCGCTGTGATGCCGCACGGACCGCCCCCTTAGAAAGGAGGCGGTTCGCCGGTCACAGCGACGTCGCCGGGCAGGTATGTGTGACGGGTCTGGGCGATGTTGTGTGGCACGGGCAGCGATTTGCCCATGTCGCGCAACAGATGGGGGCGGGTACCCACACTAGCGATATGGGGACCAATATCGCAGTGTGTAAAGCCCACTTTACACTATTGCTAGACTGGCAGTTCAAATCAGCTACTAAGATAGCAGGAACCAAGCAGATAAACCAGCACTATCAGCACGGTGTCGGAAACAGAAGAAAGAAAAATATGGTGATGGAGTATATTAGAAAGTGTGTTATGTTTAAAAATGCTAATTAATAATAAATAATAATAATAATAATAATAAAAATAAAAAGTTTTGCTTCTCTTAAACACTTGCTGCTGGGTTTCTCTACAGATTGCAAATGATTGATCAAAGTCCTAGTAAAAAAAAAATACTTTATGATCACCATTCTTTTTCAGGGAACCTGTCACCAGATTCGTCCCTTATAAGCTGCGGCCACCACCAGTGAGCTCTTATATACAGCATTCTAGAATACTGCTCTGTAGAACATAAAAAGCATCTTTCATTATACTCACCTGCGGGGCGGTCGGGTCGATGGCCGTCGTTTTACTTGGTCCGATGTCTCCTCTCTTCTGTCCATCGCTGTCCTCTTTCCCTGCTCCGTATGGATGATGAGTCCTATGTGATCCACACAGCGTCCTCCATTGTGTTTCTGTACACGTGCACTCCTCTCTGCCCTGCTGCGGTCAGAGCAAAGTACTGTAACGCGCAGGCGCGAGGAAAAGTCAAAGAACAGCCGCGCATGCGCACTACAATACTTTGATCTGCCCTTAGCAGGGCAGAGAGAAGTGCGGAGGAGAGGAAGGTAGGGACTCCGCACCAATGCCAGGATGGAAAAATATATCCAAGGAGGTATAAAAATGTAGAAACCTTTTTTCAATCAGTTAAAACTTCAGTAATTCCATAAAAAACGTCATCGCTTAACGCGTTTCGGACGGAAAAAGTATGAATAAGTCCTTAATCATAAGCATAAAAACGAAGTGGAACCAAGCTTATAAAGCTTACCAAAAGAAAACCACTTTGTTTTTATCTTTTGTCTGCATTTGGTTTTCTTTTGGTAAGCTTTATAAGCTTGGTTCCACTTCGTTTTTATGCTTATGATTAAGGACTTATTCATACTTTTACCGTCCGAAACGCGTCAAGCCATGACTTTTTTTATGGAATCACTGAAATTCTAAATGATTGAATAAAGGTTTCTACGTTTTATACCTCCTTGGATGTATTTTTCCATCCTGGCATTGGTGGTGAGCGGATCCGAACTGTAAAAATCCGGATCCGCGCGGTTTCAGCGTCCCATCCGGGTCCGACCCTTACGCGGGAATCCGGCTGCACACGATCCGGGATATTTTTTTTTTTCTCTCTCTCTCTCCCCTTCTCTCCTTCTCCCCCCCCCCCCCATTCAACTACATGGGTCCGGATTCCAGATCGGATCCGGACTTCATTTCCAACCCGCGACGGATCCGCCGGACCCGCATTATTAGAAGTCCGCTCAACTCTAGTGCTGAGTCCCTACCTTCCTCTCCTCCACTCGTCTACGGACCTGCCTGTCTGGTGGACTGCATACGCTCCGTCCAAACTGTGCTGACGTAGGATGCATCATCCATATGGAGCTTAAAAGGAGGACGGCAATGGAAGGAAGAGAGGAGGCGCCGGACCGAGACCAGAGATGCCCATGAGACTCGACAGCCCCGCAGGTGAGTATAATATGAGATGGTTTTTACTGTCTACTAAGCAGTCTGGGCTCTTATATACAGTATTCTGGAATGCAGTACATAAGAGTTGACTGGTGGTTGCGGCAACTTATAGGGGACAAATCTGGTGACAGGTCCCCTTCAAAGGGATAGACCTATCCTAATACAAGGCTATGCCGTCACTTTACAGTATAGTTTGTTGGAATCGAGAACGAGGGAGCAAACTTGCCGATACAGCCCTTCTTTGTCCTTTCATTGATACCGATCAAAACGTAACATACTGAACCACCTGAAGAAGGCTTACTTTGTAACCGAAACGCGTTGTATGTTAACCTGCGTTATATCACACCATCGTGTTAAATAAAATTCCGATATTGGAGCCCAAACTACCTACTTGGATAATTCACGCCCTACGGGGAGAGCGCTTTATTTCGCTTTCTTGGATTTCCCCAAAAGTGATATACGGAATCATTTTACAAAATGGGAATATCTCTTTAAAGTTGAAAGCCACCGCTCTAATGTTCGCCTCTAGCACTTTTCGAGCTAGACGAGCATTAATGATTACTGTAAGTGATCGCTGTCAGGAAAGCAATCTCACTCCTTGGCTTAGAGGACGTTTTACTTTAGTTATACTGTATTTAATGGCAAAATAATATTTGAGTTGCGCATAACATTTTTTAGCTGGGAATGTGCTCCTCTTGTGCTTATTCCTAATTTGTTTTTTAGTATTAAATTTAGCAGAAATTGATTGAAATCATAAAATAATCCAAGCATCAAGTCAAACCTAATAACGTCTGAATGAAAGAACCAAAGATGATAGTCATGGGATCATCAGGATCGTCCCCGTAAGAAAACCACGATGGAAATAGAGAGTCAACCAACATCCAGAATCTTGTAGTCTTCCTCACACAGGTAGTCTACGTATTATATATCGGGTGATGATTTTAAGAAGCTCCCTGCTGTGAAACTTCGGTTGTGCCACTCCCTGTTTAAACTCCCAGCAGGTTTTTCTAGCTGCCAGTTATTTGAATTGGGAACTACACCTGCATCTGAACCATCTCCTATGGTCTCATATTCACACTGTCAACAAGATTGGGTAAAGCAGGTGGGGTCATGCTTTACTTTAGTATGGCTGGGTCTTGTAGCTTCCTCACACAAGTAGCCTACGTCTTATATGTCGGGTGCTGATTAACTCTTGTAAGCAGAAACTTGGGTGGTGCCACTCCCTGTTTAAACTCCCACTAGTTACTTCTAGCTGCCAGTTATAGGTTGTTCCTACCCTGGTCTGTTACTTGACTAGTCGCTAATGTTCTGGGGGGGGGGTTTCCTAGTGTTTAGTTTCTGACCTTGCCTTTTATTTTAAGTATATTACTGTTTCTTGATTTTGTAAGACAGGTGTCTCCCACGCACCACTCCAACTGTTCCTGCAGCTTGGTGCAGCCCTCGAAATGGTGCAAAGCAAGTCCAATATTGTAATATCCAAGGCACCGAAGTCTCCTTCAGCAATTAGAAAAATTTTTATTTATCCCAATGTACATGAGGGGATAAAAACAATGCAACTGTTCGGCCAACGCAGGGCCTTTATTAAGCCCTAAAAAGGTGAACATCTTTTTAGGGCTTGATAAACGCCCTGCTGTTATGATCTGGAACCATGTAAGACCACCAAAAATCATTCGGAAAAGG
This sequence comes from Anomaloglossus baeobatrachus, assembly GCF_048569485.1. NCBI lineage: Eukaryota > Metazoa > Chordata > Amphibia > Anura > Aromobatidae > Anomaloglossus > Anomaloglossus baeobatrachus. The sequence continues at coordinate 778,928,819 of NC_134354.1, read as the reverse complement.
TGACAAGAGCATTGGCAACTAATCTGGCCGCCATCCCCTTACTAACCATCAACACTAGAAGTAGCCGAGGGGTGAACTAACATCCTGTGCACCGCGAACCCAGCCGGAGAACTAGCTATCCTAAAGGAAGGGAAGATGAATAACTCTCTGCCTCAGAAATAGACCGCAAAGGTATAGCAAGCCCCCCACATTCAAAGACTGCAGTGATATAGGAAAATACAATACACAGATAGATGATAGGATTAGCAAAAGGTGAGGCCCTACTGACTAAATAGGACAGAATAGAAAAGGGACTGGTGGTGGCCAGAGAAAAACCCTACAAAAATCTAAAAACCTAATAGTACAAAAAGCCCTCAGATCGCTAGATCTGAACTCCGTCCTATACCATGCGCTCTTGTCATACCAATGAACAGAAAGCAGGAACCATTAGAAATTCAAGAAGCAACAAACATGGACTTATAGGAGCAATACTCCAAACATAGCTGCAGGGAGCTTCCCAGCTAAGCAACTGAGAGGGAAGATCCCTGCATGCCAATAAACTGAAAACAATCACAGTAAATGACAAACTCAGATAAGAGCAAAAAGAACCAAACAACAAATAAAGAGCCAAGCACTTATCTGGGGTAGATGTGGTCTGGAGCAGGAAGAAGCAGGCTGGTGAACAAAGAACAACTGACAACCGGCATAGCCTGCTAGCAGACCAGGGTTTAAATAGGCAGAGAGTTAGCAATGGAAACGCCCACTGCTCAACACACCTGGTCTCTGTCCAAACCATTCCTGGCCACAAGAGGGAGCCTCACAGCAGCAAAAGTATAACTGACATTCACAATACCCTGCGTTGGCTGAAACGTTGCACTGTCTTCATCCCCTCATGTACATTGGAACCAATAAAGATTTTTATTTATTTAGTCTTCAGTGCTTTGGATATTACAAAATTGTTTCTTGATTTTGTGCCAGACTTTGGCCTCCTGGTAACCCAACTATACTACCCTTCTCAGCCAGCTCGCTTCACCAGCAAGCAGCCAATCCATGGATGTAAACCAGTGGGTCCCATGTAAGTCTACATTCTTACATATAGGTTAAAGGGTGAGGGTCAGGGTTCTCCTGGGACCTGATAAACATGTGGTTTGTGCAAATCCTGTCCATGGACATGCTAATAAGAGCTGTCAGGTGTCCACGAACAAAGCTACATTACAGAAATATAAAGTATTAAAGACTGATATTCAGGTAAATATCAGAAGTTAGTCAACATTCAAACAAAGGACAACCCATTGACCAGCGATGACCACCATCAATCAACACAGATAAAAGCCACTTTTTGGAAGCCTACCTGTCTTGGCGTTGATTGCAAAGAAGTTCTGAGGGTTTCCACTTGTGATCCTGTAGGTCAACTTATCGCTGGTGTTAGAATCGGGGTCTACGGCCTGAACCTGAAGAACAGACACATCTTTGGGGGAGTTCTCCATGATGGTAGGATAGTATATGGGTTGTGAAGTCAGGGGAGCGTTATCATTGACATCTTCTACTTCAATGTAGACTTCAATAGTAGAGAAGAGCGGGACGACGCCTCGGTCGGTGGCGTAAATGGTGAGCCAGTAGGAGTTGGTGGTTTCTTTATCTAGAACATCAGCGGTGTAGATAACTCCTGCAAGAAACATACACAAAGGAAAAGTTTAGTTAGTGGAATATAAGACAAATATCATTTTGTGTTCGCATTGTATCTCAGTGTGGCCAAGGATCAGTCATTTCTACATCCTTAATCCGAGTTTTTCTTCTGCCAATTAAAGGAAAATAACCTTTGGATAACTTATAGAAATCCTATATACTTGTGACTGTAATAGGCCTATTCTTTAAATAAAAAATGTTACATTACACATATTAAAAAAAATTATGTTAGGATAGCAAGGGACAGGGACTCCTATGCAGTCTCTCATGCTAGGGAACCCTAGACTATCCCTATTCTCAGGGTTACTCCTGATGATGGAGATGCCTGAGTCCTGTTCCTGGCTCCAGTACTACTCTAATACCCCTTCCACCAGAGAAAGGCGGATAAGAGTATGATGGAAGACAGATAAATTCTGACAAGGGAAAACCAAAACTCTGACATATTGTACACACACAGGAATAGACAATAAGAGACTCAGGAGTAAAGCAAGAGTAGGAAGGTAGCAACAAAAAGACAACACGGGTTAACTCCACTACCGCACTTATCAACAAGTATAACAAAGACCAGATAGCCTGGATTACAACTCCTGACCAGGCCAGCTAAGATAAACTGTAGCTGGCCTAGAAGAAAGACTGTAGCCAGCATATATAGGAGGGGAGCAGATGTAATTGGCTTCCCCATAACATGTGAACAAAGGAGACTAACAAGCAGACTAGCAGAGATTAACTCTTCCTAACCTGCCTATGAACTACCACTCTACAGGTTGACCCCCGAGTCTGCCTACATTGATCACAGACACCAGACAAGTTATCAGGTGGAGTGTCAGAATCTGTTACAAGTACCAAGTACCCGAGCATGGTAGTGCTCGCTCATCACTAGTTACAAATACTGAGCAACTGAGCATGGTAGTGCCCGCTCATCACTAGTTACGAGTACTGAGCACCCGAGCATGGTAGTGCTCGCTCATCACTAGTTACAAATACTGAGCAACTGAGCATGGTAGTGCCCGCTCATCACTAGTTACGAGTACTGAGCACCCGAGCATGGTAATGCTCGCTCATCACTAGTTACGAGTACTGAGCACCTGAGCATGGTAGTGCTCACTCATCACTAGTTACGAGTACTGAGCACCCGAGCATGGTAGTGCTCGCTCATCACTAGTTACGAGTACAGAGCACCCGAGCATGGTAGTGCCCGCTCATCACTAGTTACCAGTACCGAGCACCCGAGCATGGTAGTGCGCGCTCATCACTAGTTACGAGTAGTGAGCACCTGAGCATGGTAGTGCCCGCTCATCCCTAGTTACGAGTACAGAGCACCCAAGCATGGTAGTGCCCGCTCATCACTAGTTACCAGTACCGGACACCCGAGTATGATAGTGTCCGCTCATCACTAGCAATCATCACTGTCCCCATTGGGGCTCCCAATCTAATTTTCCTATCAGTCTTTGGCATGCGAGAGGAAACCGGAATACCAGGAGGAAACCCAAACAAACACGGGGAGAACATACAAACTCCTTGCAGCTGTTGCTCACCACTGAGCCACCATGATGAAAAGTTCAAGGGTATGAACACTTTTTCAGAACACAAAACTATCATGCAAGGAAAATAGAAATAAAAACAGATTAGAAAAAAAAAATAATGTATGAGCGTTTGTTTTCTATTAATTTTGCAGCATGTGCATGAGCTGCAGATTTTTCCGTGGTGGAATTACGGTTTGGGAACCCAGTGCTCGAAACGCGCGTGGTGTGCAGTTTGACAGGGTTTAATTACAATTTTTCCTAGACCTGGTATCATATAATAGTTTGGATAGTGTGAATTGTGAATATTTTTTGGAAATCCAAAAAAATTTGGATTTTACAAGCTGGAAGCTGGATCGTCTTCAACTCATCTAGGTTTTAGCGCTGGGCGGCAGCAGGATCATTTGCTTCCATACCGCCAAGGAGAGTGGATGGACCTCAGGGTCAACTGGATGTTACCTTTTGGTGGAATTATGAGAAAATAATGATGAGTTGGTGAAAAAAAGTGAAACCAGGCCTAATTATTTCACTTTTTTATATCCGGTTTATGTTTTCTCATTTCCACCTACGTGGTTTTAGGGGCACTTTGCACACTACGACATCGCAGGTGCGATGTCGGTGGGGTCAAATCGAAAATGACGCACATCCGGCGTCGCTGTCAACATCGGAGTGTGTAAATCGTTTTTGATACGATTAACGAGCGCAAAAGCGTTGAAATTGTATGATCGGTGTAGTGTCGGTCATTTCCATAATGTCGCGGCAGCGACAGGTACGATGTTGTTCCTTGTTCCTGCGGCAGCACACATCGCTGTGTGAGAAGCCGCAGGAGCGAGAAACATCTCAATCCTGCGTCCCGGCCGGCTATGCGGAAGGACACAGGTGGGCGGGATGTTTACGTCCCGCTCATCTCCGCCCCTCCGCTTCTATTGGCTGCCTGCCGTGTGACGTCGCTGTGACGCTCCACGACCCGCCCCCTTAGGAAGGAGGCGGGTTGCCAGCCAGAGCGACGTCGCAGGGCAGGTGAGTGCATGATAATGTTCGCTACAGCAGCTATCACAAGATATCGCAGCTGCGACGGGGGTGGGGACTATCGCGCTCGGCATCGCAAGCATCGGCTAGCGATGTCGAAGCGTGCAAAGTACCCCTTGGACTCCTACGGGGCATTCGAGAAGTAGTAGTTCCTCGCTAGCTCTCCGGTACCAGACATTATGACTATTATTATATTTCTCCGCATCGTATCATTTCTAAGTGCTGAAAACATTTTATAGAGATCTCCGGTGCGGGAAGAACCGCTATAATAAGACACTTCTGGCCGCCGCAGCTACAGAGCTGATGTATTAGACTGTACACGTAGAGGAAGCAGCCGTAGAAAATCCTGACAAGCTCATGACCTACACTTGCTTTACTCTCTAATGGGAATTCGAAGCTTCCAGATGCCTCTATAATCCAGAAAGTCTTCATACCAGATACATAACAGAGAGCAGAAAGTAACCGTAGAAGTAGACAAAACTCCGGAACGTGTTGGGCTGATATCCCAGTGTCTGTGGGAAACGGGAAAGGATTACGGGCCATGCTCTGGTCGGGTAACCTAAGCTTACGACATTAATGGTTTCAGCTGTCACACACTATGCCTGACCAATAACATGGAGATGTGCGCCACGGCTGTCCGCACTTCATCACTTCCACCAACAGGATCTGCTCCGTAGACTCTCAATGACGGGGACGGTTACCGAGCATTATATGACTGCGGAGCTCTGCAGCAGAATAGAAACTGCTTATTTTGGGTCTCCTTCCAAGGTATCATATGGCCAAAGAGGGACACATTACTTTATATTACACCGCACTCCTCGTCCCGTGCTCTCATGGAGTCACACATCATCATATATCAAACCCTAGGAAACATTGTAGTAATTCTGCTTATATCATGCTCCTTGGGGAAAATTTATGGAACTGTATCAAGTGTCTTTGTTGCCCATAGCCAGTGGCGTTTCGACTAGAGACAAGTATTTTGCACCCTCTGGCTCATATTCCTTCTAGCAATCCAGTATTGAACCCCTTATTCCCCAAGCTCATGTGTTCTATTGTAAGAAAATTATGTTTTTTTCTGATTTTTTTAGCTTCTGGCCAAAAATTTGACCATTTTTTTTAAAGTTTTACAGTGTTCTAAATTTTTTTTTTACTATTATATTTTATTTTGTTCTTTTTAACCTTCGTCCGGCTGAATAGGTACAATTGTAACTACCGTATTCCCTTTTTAAATTGCAATAATTTTTTTTTTTTTTTAAAAGCCGTAGAGGGCTGCAATTTCGTGACATCTCAGCAGTTTTGGTCCAGAATATATTGGCCAAATTTCAATAAAATATCTCCACCCCTTTCCGAGATAAGGGGTCGAGAAATTTTGGCAAAATTATGCAGCCTGACAAAGGTTAAGGCAACACATTTCTTACCCTACACCTAAATCTAAACCGAATCCTATTATCTAATTCTATGATTAAGAGCTTGCGACGTTCTCGAAACGCGTCATTTGCACATTCTCCTTGTAATGCCAGTCACTACTCTTACGTGTAGTATGGCTGGAAGAGTAGTCAGGAAAGCTGGGGTCTGGTAACATGAGAACATGTATGAGCACAAGGAGTAAACAGAGGTGTAGTCAGGTCACTATCCTAAAGTCAGAAATCCAGGAGAACATGTAATGGATTCAGGGAAAAATCAGAGACGGAGAAAGGCAACGGTCCGAGGTGAAAAGGCAGGAGGTCACAGCAGGAACAGGGAGAGGGCAGAGGTGTCAAATAACAGTCCGTGGTCAGAACACAAAAATCAGAGCACTAGCAAAGGCAACAGCACAACAGCAGAACCAGAGACGTGGTCAGGTAACGGTCCGAGGTCAAAAGGCAGGAGGTCACGATAGGAACAGGGAGTGGGCAGAGAGGAGTCAAATATCAATCTGGGGTCAGAACACAAAGATCAGAACACTAGCATAGGCAACAGCACAACTGCAGAACCAGAGATGTGGTCAGGTAACGGTCTGAGGTCAAAAGGCAGGAGGTCATGACAGGAACAGGGAGCGGGCAGAGAGGAGTCAAATAACAGTCTGGGGTCATTAAACAAAGATCAGAACACTAGCAGAGACACAAACCAAAAGCACAACTGGCGATGTACTGAGCGAGCATGCTCGGTAAACTCAGTAAAGAAGCCTGAGCAATTACCAGGATGGTGGAAAACCTGAGTAATCAGCACCAACATGGAATCCTGCCTTGTCAATCAAGCTGCTAGCTCAGTAACTCAGGAAAGCACAGCAGAGCATCTCCGAAGGCAAGATGCTCTGCACAGAGGAATCGTATCACTGCCAGGTCTGTAATCCAGGAAAACGCAGCAGAGCATCTTCTAGTCTGCAAGATGCTCTGCACAGAGGAATCGTGACACTCCTGTTCCTAATTTTTAATCTGAAGTTATAAATTAATAAGTATTTTTTATTTTTTTTTATTAATCCCACAAGTGTTGGATTTATTCCCTTTAATTGTAACCCTACCCTTTGGCCTAAAGCAGGCTTTACACCCTACAATATATCTAACGATGTGTCGGTGGGGTCACGTCGTAAGTGACGCACATCCGGCATCGTTAGTGATATTGTAGACTGTGAAACCTACGTGCAATTGCGATTGTACGCAAAAACATTGATCGCACGCACGTCGTTCATTTTCTAAAAATTGTACGGCAGGTTGTTCAATGTCCCCGTGGCAGCACACATCGCTCCGTGTGACACACCGGGACCGATGAACACAGCTTACCTGCGTCCCGCGGCTCCCGCCGGCAATGCTGAAGGAAGGAGGTGGGCGTTACGTCCCGCTCATCTCCGCCCCTCCGCTTCTATTGGCCGCCGCTGTGTGATGTCGCTGTGACGCCGAACGTCCCTCCCCCTTCAGGAAGTGCATGTTTGCCGCCCACAGCGAGGTTGTATGGAAGGTAAGTACGTGTGACGGGAGTTACAGGATTGTACGACATGGGCAACAAATTGCCCGTGCCGCACAAACGATGAGGGCGGGTGCGATCACAAATGCGATCGCACGTTTAATTGAAACGTGTAAAGCAGCCTTAACTTTAGCTTTAACCCTAGCCCAAAACCTAACACTAGTTTTAACCCACTCTTTGTCCTAACCCTAAACTTAAGACCTTACACCTACCATAGCCCTAAACTTAACACTAGTTCTAATCCTACCCTTATGCCTAACCCTAACTGTATATCTAACCCACCTGTAGTCCTAAGCCTAAAGGCTGCTTTACACCAGACAATCTATCGTGCGATAGATCGTCGGGGTCACGGTTTTTGTGACGCACATCCGGCATCGCTGGCGATGCCGGCCTGTGTGACACCTCGTAGCGACGCAGTATCGCTCACAAATCGTGAGTCGTGTACTGCTCGCTAGGTTCCATAATATCGGTCCTGAAATCGGGCTTCGGTTGTTCATCGTTCCCGTGGCATCACACGTCGCTCCGTGTGACACTACGGGAGCGATTAACATCGCGTACCTGCCTCCCGCGTCAGCCGCCGGCTCTATGTGGAAGGAAGGAGGTGGGCGGGATGTTTACATCCTGCTCATCTCCGCCCCTCCGCTTCTATTGGCCGGCGGCCGTGTGGCGTCGCTGTGACGCAGAACGTCCCTCCCACTCCAGGAAGTGGACGTTCGCCGCCCACAGCGAGGTCGCACGAGAGGTAAGTACGTGTGACGGGGGTTACCGACTTTGTGCGCCACGGGCAGCGATTTGCCCGTGACGCAAAAAGGACGGGGGCGGGTACGATCGATTGTGAAATTGCACAATCAGTCGTACCGTGTAAAGCAGCCTTAACTGTCTCGATGTGGCTATCCCTAACATCAGGGTTACTCCTGATGGTGGAGATGCCTAAGTATCTGAGGAGATGATGAAGAAAAAAAAGGTCTTCATCTTCTCTCTTCTGTCATTCTGGGAAAATTGAACTGAACTTGGATGTCATCCGAGTGCAGTCCGATGTTTTCCACAGACCCATTGACTTGCATGGCAGAGTGCTATTCGATAATCGGATACAATTCAGAAATGTTGTGTTTATTTTTTTGGACTGGCTTGATCCAAGGAAAAAAATCTAACGTGCACGATTCCATAAAATAACATTTCTTCAAGTGCTATCTAATGTTTTGTCGAATTGCACTCGGACCAAAAATATGGCCATGTATTCAGTAGGGAGCGGTGACCGACCAATTCGGGGGTTCACTGCAGCAGTCACACGTCTGGTCAGCCAAATTAGGATGTTTTGAGGCTAGAGATGAGTGAACCCGAGGTTCGGTGTTCATACAAAAAAAAAAACGTTTGGATGCTTTACGTATGCAAGCCCGTAGAGATAAAGTCACCAAAACCTTGCACTTGTACTGTTTACATGTATAGATGGGGCAAAGTTTGCAACGCATGACCACGCTATGCTAGCCTGCAGTCCCATGTAAATCCACACACAGGCTAACATGAATATGAGCTGAGCTGTTACACAAGGCGTGTAGGAGATGCTCTTCTGGATCTGACTTATAGAATAAACCCAATGACAGGAATGTCTTGTTATCTGCGGCTTCCTTGGTCCTGAGGACCACCCCTGAGAGTTATCATCATGAGACGGGAGGATATGCAGGGGTCATAACACGGAGCTTATCTGTACTGCGCTCTGCTACATGGGGGAGATGTATATCACAGAGGCCAGGTTCTTACATTCCGAGGAAAAGGTTGTAATTTTCCATAGTAACAAAGAATATCCTGACCATTCCGGAAGGGGTCAACCAACAATGATGGATGAGCGAACCCGAGGTCCGGTGTTCGGTGCACAGAAGCACAGACCTTCTAAAAAAAAAAACAGAGTTTGGGTGCTTTAAGCATACAAACCATTCACGTGAGCATCTGTGTACTGTCAGTGTGTCAATGGCTCGCATTGGGGGTAACAACAGTGTGATCGGGTGTATATAATTTGAAGACGGAACCTAACTGACCATGACTGAACCGAAAAGACGCACCACCCCTATGACTGAAACAAAAGGTATCTAACGCATTCACCTGATCATAAAAAGTGTTCTTTGCATCTCTAACAAGACAGTGGGGCAGTTTAATGTTGAAAAAGGATGTGACAGGTTCCCTTTAACTCTCTTAGGCCTGGAGGTCAGTAGATCTTCACAGGAGCCGCTGGATCCTCTTCCATCCTCCATGACAACATCATGAAGCTGGTGGATGTTAGAGACCTTGAGCTCCTCCACCTCCTCCTCCCCACAGATGCTCAATACGGTTTTTGGTCTGGAGACGCTTGACCAATTCAGCACCTTTACACTCCATTTCTTTTCAAGTCAATGTTCGTCTTGGAGGTGTTTGGTGTCGTTATGTTGGAATATGACTGGAGGGGATCCTGCTCTGCTTCAGTATGTTACAGGACATGTTGGCAGTTATGGTTCTCTAAAGGAACTGTAGCCCCCACAGCCGGCAGAACTCATGCAGCCCCAAACCATGACTCTCCCACCACCATGCCTGACTGTAGGCAGGTCATACTTGTCTTTGTACTCCTCACCTGGAGCCGCCACACACGCCGACACCATCTGAACCAAATAAGTTTATCTAAGTCTCATCAGACCCCAAGACGGTTCCAGTAATCCATGTCCTTAATTTTTTTGTCTACAGCTTTCTTGTGCATCATCTTTAGAGGAGGCTTCTTTCTTTGATGACTGCCATGCAGACCAATGTGATGCATTGTGTAGTGTATGGTCTAAGCACTGACAGGTAGGCCCCCCACCCCTGTAACCTCTTCAGTGTGCGGCATATGGTCTCAGTACTGACAGGCGGACCTCACACCCTTGTAACCTCTGCAGTGTGCGGCGTATGGTCTCAGTACTGACAGGTGGACCCCCCACCTCTGTAACTTCTTCAGTGTGTGGCGTATGGTCTGAGCACTGACAGACAAACCCCCCACCCCTGTAACCTCTTCAGTGTGCGGCGTATGGTCTGAGCACTGACAGGCGAACCCCCCACCTCTGTAACCTCTGTAGTGTGCGGCATATCGTCTCAGTACTGACAGGCGGACCTCACACCCTTGTAACCTCTGCAGTGTGCAGCGTATGGTCTCAGTACTGACAGGCGGACCTCACACCCTTGTAACCTCTGCAGTGTGCAGCGTATGGTCTCAGTACTGACAGGTGGACCCCCCACCTCTGTAACCTCTTCAGTGTGTGGCGTATGGTCTGAGCACTGACAGGCGAACCCCCCACCTCTGTAACCTCTGTAGTGTGCGGCATATGGTCTCAGTACTGACAAGTGGACCCCCCACCCCTGTAACCTCTGCAGTGTGCGGCGTATGGTCTCAGTACTGACAGGTGGACCCCCTGCCCCTGTAACCTCTTCAGTGTGCAGCGTATGGTCTGAGCACTGACAGGCGGACACTCCACCCCTGTAACCTCTGCAGTGTGCAGAGTATAGTCTTAGCACTGACAGGTGGACCCCCCCACTCCTGTAACCTCTGCAGCAATGCTGGCAGCACTCATACGTCTATTCTAATAAGATGAGCTCTGGATATGACGCTGAGCTCGTGCACTCGGCTTCTGTGGTCAACCATGGTGAGGCCTGTTCTGAGTAGATCCTGTCTTGTTATACCGCTGTATAGTCTTGGCCACCGTGCTGCAGATCAGTGTCAGAGTGGTGACAATCTTCTTCGGCCATCTTTATGTAGAGCAACAATTCTTGTTTCCAGATCCTCAGAGAATTCTTTGTCATGAGGAGCCATGATGAGCTTCCAGTGACCGGTATGAGAGAGTGTGTGAGAGATAACACCAAATGTAACACCCCTGCCCCCATTCACACCGGAGACCTTGTAACACTAATGAGTCACAAGACACCGATGTGAGAAAATGGCTAATTGGGCACAATTTGTCCATTTACACTTAGGGGGTGTACTCACTTTTGTTGCCAGCGGTTTAGACATTAATGGCTGTGTGCTGAGTTATTTACCCCGTTATACAAGCTGCACACTGACACTGTACATTGTATCACAGGGTTAGATCTGCAGTGCAGGAAAAGATGTACAAACAATTTAAGGGGGTGTACTCACTTTTGTGATGCTTACAGTACAAGGACAATAAAGTATCTCAAAATTGTTTTTTTTCTAATTTAGACAACCCGTTAAATATTTTTGGATCATTCCGCTGCACAATGTACTAATATAAACTTTTTTTTGCCTCTTTTATGTCAAAAGTGCTACTTTTTATATACTTTTTCGATTGGAGGAACTCTTTACCCAATGTCGGCCATCTATACCTGCAACGAGCGAAAACAGAAATATAAAAAACCAAGCCAAATAAAATCATCCGGCGTCACCGTTGGTAAAATCTGAGATACAAGATCTGAGAATTAGAATGACGGGAGTGTGCACGAGGTAATTAGTATCTTTAAGTCCCGGATCGGCAGTTTCACGGCTCGGAACATTATACTTAACCTTGATTTTTTTTTTCCTTGTGACATTTCGTAAACGTTCCCATTTTGAGAGCGGCACAATAAGGGTGAAATGTCGCCCAATCGTCTCTCTAAGAGGCGGCAATGTAGAAAGAGAATCTTGAAACATGTTCCTTACTGTGAAAATGATCCAATTTCTTCATGGCCTCCTTTGAAAATTGCTCGACAATTGACGTACGTCTAACCTCAGAGCAAATTGTCGGAAATTTTAACATCTTTCATCATCTCCACTTAGCACATGAAAGAAGAGCTCAAAACTTGTGATTCTTAAATTTTGGTCAATGCGAATGAACATACTGAAAGCTCATCAATGGTCGACGTGAGCGTTGTGCGGCAGTTACATGGGGAGGCGATAATTAGCTGCTATTTCTATTAGTGTAACTACAGATCTGCTTCATTGTGCAAAAAATCCATATTACAGATAATTCCCTACACTGCACGACAATGCTCAGGTGCTTGGTACTAGTAACTAGTGATGAGCGAGCACTACCATGCTCAGGTGCTTGGTACTAGTAACTAGTGATGAGCGAGCACTACCATCCTCAGGTGCTTGGTACTCGTAACTAGTGATGAGCGAGCACTACCATGCTCAGGTGCTTGGTACTCGTAACTAGTGATGAGCGGGCACTACCATGCTCGGGTGCTCAGTACTGGTAACTAGTGATGAGCGGGCACTACCATGCTCAGGTGCTCAGTACTGGTAACTAATGATGAGCGGGCACTACCATGCTCGGGTGCTCAGTACTGGTAACTAGTGATGAGCGAGCACTACCATGCTTGGGTGCTCAGTACTGGTAACTAGTGATGAGCGGGCACTACCATGCTCGGGTGCTCAGTACTGGTAACTAGTGATGAGCGGGCAATACCATGCTCAGGTGCTTGGTACTCGTAACTAATGATGAGCAGGCACTACCATGCTCAGGTGCTCGGTACTTGTAACTAGTAATGAGCGAGCACTACCACGCTCGGGAGCTCGGTACTCGTAACTAGTGATGAGCGGGCACTACTATGCTCGGGTGCTCGCAACTAGTGATGAGCGGGCACTACCATGCTCAGGTTCTCAGTACTCGTAACTAGTGATGTGTGAGCACTACCATGCTCAGGTTCTCAGTACTCGTAACTAGTGATGTGTGAGCACTACCATGCTCGGGTGTTCGTAACTAGTGATGAGCGGGCACTACCATGCTCAGGTGCTTGGTACTCGTACCTAGTGATGAGCAGGCACTACCATGCTCAGGTGCTTGGTACTCGTAACTAGTGATGAGCGGGCAGTACCATGCTCAGGTGCTTGGTACTCGTACCTAGTGATGAGCAGGCACTACCATGCTCAGGTGCTTGGTACTCGTAACTAGTGATGAGTGGGCACTACCATGCTCAGGTGCTTGGTACTCGTACCTAGTGATGAGCAGGCACTACCATGCTCTGGTGCTCGGTACTTGTAACTAGTAATGAGCGAGCACTACCATGCTCGGGTGCTCGGTACTCGTAACTAGTGATGAGCGGGCACTACCATGCTCAGGTTCTCAGTACTCATAACTAGTGATGTGTGAGCACTACCATGCTCGGGTGTTCGTAACTAGTGATGAGCGGGCACTACCATGCTCAGGTGCTTGGTACTCGTAACTAGTGATGAGCGGGCACTACCATGCTCGGGTGCTCAGTACTTGTAACTAGTGATGAGCGGGCACTACCATGCTCAGGTGCTTGGTACTCGTACCTAGTGATGAGCAGGCACTACCATGCTCAGGTGCTTGGTACTCGTAACTAGTGATGAGCGGGCACTACCATGCTCGGGTGCTCGGTACTCATAACTAGTGATGAGCGGGCACTACTATGCTCGGGTGCTCGCAACTAGTGATGAGCGGGCACTACCATGCTCAGGTTCTCAGTACTCGTAACTAGTGATGTGTGAGCACTACCATGCTCGGGTGCTCGTAACTAGTGATGAGTGGGCACTACCATGCTCGGGTGCTTAGTCCTCGTAACTAGTGATGAGTGTGCACTACCATGCTCGGGTGCTCAGTACTGGTAACTAGTGATGAGCGGGCACTACCAGGTTCGGGTGCTCAGTACTCGTGACTAGTGATGAGCGGGCACTACCATGCTCAGGTGCTCAGTACTCGTAACTAGTGATGAGCGGACACTACCATGCTCGGTTGCTCAGTACTGGTAACTAGTGATGAGCGGGCACTACCATGCTTAAGTGCTCAGTACTCGTAACTAGTGATGAGCGGACACTACTATGCTCGGGTGCTTGGTACTGGTAACTAGTGATGAGCGGACACTACCATGCTCGGGTGCTCAGTACTGGTAACTAGTGATGAGCGGGCACTACCATGCTTAAGTGCTCAGTACTCGTAACTAGTGATGAGCGGACACTACTATGCTCGGGTGCTTGGTACTGGTAATGAGCAGTCGGATGCTTGGACGAGAGTGACTCACCTACCAAGTATAAAGAAAGTCAATGGGGAACGCAAGCATTTTATTGGAAGACCTTCCTCATCTTTGGTAGACAAGTCAAACTCTTTCGAGCGTCCGACTGCTTGTTATGAGTATCCGAGCATGGTAATGATCGCTCACCACTTCTCGAAGCCTAACTTGGCGCAAGAACCCTCTACTCGTCCGATCTAGCTGTCATGGCAGACCGGACTAGGTGTCAGATCAGGGCAACATGAATCTTTTTGATTAACTCTTCACAATAACCAAAGGTAGTCAACAAACATTGACTTGGTCCTGTTTCTCCAAGGAGCACACCCAATTGGCATAGCGCAACTGTATGTGACTTTTCGGAGCTTAACTTGGCGCATAGACCCCTCTTCCCCTCCGATATAGCAGCCATGGCAGACCAAACTGGATGTCAGATCAGGGCAGCCTGAATCTTTCTGCCTAATTCTATCCAATAACCAAGTGGACTGAACAAACAATGACTTGGGTCTGTCTCTCCAAGGAGCACTCCCGGTTGAGCTAACTCTGCGGTTGATGACTTTTTTCACCCCTCGGTGCTTTTGATCTATCTGCCACGGTGGACGGGACTAGATGCCATATCATGGCAGCATGAATCTCTTTACTTAACTCTACCCAATAGCAAAAGTGATAGGACTCAGTCGAATGTTTGCGCCATCTTGACATGGAGCTCCCACATGGTCGAACGCTACGGTATGTGAATTTTTGGAGCCCGAGTTGGTGCAACAACCCTTTTTCCGAGATAAAAAGACATGAATAATTAATTTGTCGCATGGTAAATTGGAGATCCCATTACGATTTTGTAATAGGTCAAAATTATATTTTTGCATTAAGTAAAAATTGTTTAAAAAGTAAAAAATAAAAACAAAAATTGTACCAAAATCGTTGATGAAACCTACGCTAGAAGGAGTTTTTACGAGATGTGTAAAAACTGCAGACACAACTTTACACGAATCTGCCGGGGGCCAAATTTTTTTTCTTTAAATCTTCGTCTCTTAGAAGGAAAAGGAATTCTCTGCTGGTAGTCTCAGGACGCAGGTAGGAAGCCAATTGGAAACATTTAAGACACGAATACCGTGTTCCCGTCCGGCCAAATTAGACGTTAAATGTCAGTTTATTCTTCGGTGTTTTATTTTAATGAAACAAAATAATCCCCGACTGCAGGAGTGAGAGTTTAACACAAGTTCCTGCTGAGAAGCAATATTGAGCCATCATGCTCGGCAGAGACGTGGAGAAGGAGCGGGAGGAGGAGGATAGCCTAAGTGCCGAGCAAAGATTCTAATTGTGGAGAGCAGGTTTTTACTGCATTTTCATTCATGGTATTTAAAGACTAAAGAAGTTTGGACCTCCAGGGTTGCACGACCCCTATGAATCCCGGGGAGGAGGCCAGAGGAACTCTTTACCTTCATGCATTATTGACATTCTTGGGCCACGATAACAAGGTTTGTTGATCGTCAACTCATAGAATGTCATTACCGGGAATAGAAATATTCCAAATACACAGCACGCACGAGTCAGGTTGGTTCTTGTACAAAGCTTTATTGTGGCAAAAAGTAGACTCATGGGAGTTTTACTTCATGCTGTGAAATACGGAGGTGGAGAAGCAACAGGAACTGCGAAGAAGGTTTTTGTCTGGCGAGGCAGGCATTTCCGAGGCTTGATAATGTCCCACATGCTGTGTGCTCCTAGTTTCTAGTCGATACACAGCAAAAAACTTTTGTGTTTACGTCGGAATTCACAGGTATTAAATATTATGGTGTTGAGGACCCTCAATATGCAAATTAGTTCTTCAGAAAGAAAAACACTCATGTTTCTTTCTAGTGCCTAATGAGTCAGAGACTGACTTATGTCCTTCTTACAAGAGTTAGTGTGAATTGATTTGCAGAACTCAATCCAACGGCCAAATGAAAAATCTCTGAATACTGCCTCCTACCTCCAAGTATCCACAGATTTTTTACTGACTAGCCAGTCTGTCACATATTACATGGCGCCAAGTCGACTGATAAAAAGTAGAGCTCAGAATCAAGGGACGAGAGAGGCGGCTCTTAAGGCTCCCTTCCAATGTCCAAAGATTACGGACAAGGCCAATGGGGTGCATATTGCACATTGATTTATACCAACTCAACTCTTAACTTCTTAACATCTTGCCTATTGGTGGCACTAGGAACAGTTTTCTCCCATTTCTAGTTTTTTCCCATGGAGCACTGCCTGTAAGACTTCACCCCACCAGCTCAATCTGCACAAGGATAACCAGAACCCCCCCAGAGCTGGAGCTTCAGGCTCATATCCCTGTTATCTAGGACATGCTTCAGTGATTATTTCTGGGTTGTACCCTGCGGGGCTTCACCAATTTCACTTGTGGTCCAGTGATGCTCACTCCCCTTCCAACAAGGAGCTGCTGACATGGTCTCCAACCAGCACATGAGTTTGTCTGCTTGTATCCATCCACAATGTACATCATCACCAGCACTCATGTCTAGCGCGCATGCGAAAAACAGCACTTTGCTCCTGACCAGGTACGACATCAGTGCCAGAAACACATAAATTGGGTGATTTGCATGGCAGTCCGGGTTTTTTAGAGCCTGGCTCAATTAATTCAATCGAATGGTGAGTTTACACGGCACGATCTAAGCTGTTAAACAACCACGAGCTCCTTCTGTGCCAGTGTAATGTCTTGTTATCGGCAACACATCAGCTGTATACACAGACGTACCCGATCCTTATCTCTACTGAAATCATCTGTTGGGGACCCCCATACAAGTTGGACTGTTGGCCAAAACCATTGAGATCGGAGAGTTTGGCTGATGTTCGTCTAATATGTATGGAGGCCTTTAGGTTTCAACGACAGGGCATCCTATTAAGGAGCTGTAAGGTTGTCATGTGCTACCTTACCAGTTGTAATGCTCACGGCTGAAATAAGGGCAGTGAGTTGGAATAGTGGACCCACTAGACCACAAGGGGACCCAGGGTTATCATTTAGTGGGAGGGGCTTAACTAAGTGCCTGTCGCAAGGCAGAGGCCAGGTACCACCCCCAGGGAAGGGACTGGGACTGTGGCAGCTGAGCCACAGGGCAGGTAACGGACACAGGTATAGGCACAGGTGCAGGCAGGCACAGGCGGGATGGCTGGGGCAGACAGGTATGGTGGCTACAGCAGAAAAAGATAGGTATGGGAAGGCAGACACAGGTACAGATGACAGACACAGGGATAACAAAACCTTACAACTAGGTAGACAGACAAGTCACTGACTAACTGAGAATGTTGTGCAGGCACCTCCCCTAATAGGAGGGTGCCTTAAATACAAAATGAAAGGCATTTCCAAGAAATGGCATGCCAGTACTTTAAGAGGAGATGTGCGCGCGTATGCCCTAAGCTCATTGCCGAGAAGACAGGCCCCGGGGGAGAAGGAGGCAGCAGCACACGTGGATGGCCAGGCGAGCGTGGGGAGGATGCGACCCAGCCGGGGCAGTAAGTCGGTGTCACTCTAGGGACGCTGCTGCTACACAGGTTCACTCAGAAGCTTTTTATGGCTCCATCCATGAGGCTTTAAGTAAGGGCTCTACCTTTAACCCCTTAAAAGAGTACTTACCCATCAATGCACAAAGAAAACTTAATTTAATAAATAGTATTTTTGAATTACGTTCCATTTAATAAAATAGTGATATATAGTAAATATGTTGCATTTAAAAATCAAATTACAACAAAAAACCTTTTTAGCAATTAGCCTTCAATAATTAAAACCTTAAGCTTTTCCATGACCTCTGCAAAGAGAGCCTTAATAATATTTTCCGGGGCAATCCGTGCCCGCTTTTTAATTAAGACGGTATTCACAAAGCAATTTGCAGGAATGCAATCCCCACCAGCGAGAGTTGTCTTTTCTCGAACAATGTAATAATGGTCTGAGACCCCAAGGAGAAGAACATTATTACCGTCTTTACCTATCTCAGGGATGCCGAATTGAACTTTAGCTCTTCTTAATAATAATATAGAAATTCCTATTGAAGATTTCAGACCTGTTCGAAATTTTCTCGTAATGAATTTTCGGTTCCAAGAGGAAAAGCAAAAAAAAGAAAAATTCCTTTCCCGCTCACGAATAGTTTTACGAAAATGTCTTACATCAATTCAACTCAGATGCATATTAACGATGCGTGCGGCTTTGACTAATAATGAGTGAGACAAGAATTAATTTTTATTTAAGAACAATCTGTTGTCTTCCCGGGGAATTAACACTTAATTAGGATTCATTGGATGTTCATTTTTGAAGCATTGGGATATTTTGTGTCAATGGAAGCGATGAATATCAAAAACGGGCATTGCATATGAAGCGTGTACATATGTTCAGTGCTCAAGAAAATTTTAAATGAGGTGGATATGAAGAATAGAATAGGGTATGCTACTGGAAAACTAATTTTGGGAATTAAGATTCCCTCTATATATATCAGACAAAGGTTGGCTAAACCTGCTGGTATCATCACGCTTCGACGAGAGTCCAATATGCATGGGGACCTCCCAACTCTTTCTTGATAGATAATATTGGGGGAGGTAAGAATCCAACATGTCTGATTCAGACTGCTGAGTTTTTTTCATTTTTGGATAGATAAAATTCCACCGGTGGATTCCAGCAGCATCTCTTATGGAGCACACAGGTTCTACAGAGCCAAACGTTCCTGTGTCACGAGAGAGATCTGCCAGTTGACCCATCGTTTTACTTCATGCTATCAATTATAAATGGAGGGGCTTGAATCTCTGATGGTCAACAAATCCAATATGCGTCGGGACCTCCCAACTCTTTCCTGATAGATGATGTTGGGGGAGGTAAGAATCCAACATGTCCGATTCAGACTGCTGAGTTTTTTTCATTTTTGGATAGATAAAATTCCACCGGTGGATTCCAGCAGCATCTCTTATGGAGAACACAGGTTCTACAGAGCCAAACGTTCTTGTGTCACGAGAGAGATCTACCAGTTGACCCATCGTTTTACTTCATGCTATCAATTATAAATGGAGGGGCTTGAATCTCTGATGGTCAACAGATCCAATATGCATCCAGACCTCCCAACACTTCACCGGTAGATAATGTTGGGAGAGCTAAGGACCTGACATGAGCGATTTCAGACTCCTGAGTTGTTTTTTTTTTTTTCATTTTTGGATAGATAAAATTCTACCAGTGGAGTCCAACAGCATCTCTCATGGAGAACACAGGCTCGGCAGAGCCAAACATTCCTATATCACGAGAGAGATCTGCCAGTTCAACCATCGTTTGGCCACCTGCTATCAATTACAAATGGAGTGGCTTAAATCTTGAATGGTGATCAGATCTTGACAATTTTTGAGGGATCTTTGTGACGCGGGAACATGGATCCAACCTTTCTCAAACCATTCTGTAATTTTGTGAACAAGACAAATTTGGCAAAACTTGGCCAAATCTACCAATTTTAGCCGGAACTGTTGACTATAGAGTATGCACAAAGCCACCAAACTCCAGAGGACAGGGAAAAAGATTTGTCATGCTGAACGTTTTCATTCATATTAGAAAAGAGACTAATCTTATTCCGCATTTCCTCAAGTAGAGACCGGAGAAATGGTTATGTAATGTGTACGCCTCTTCACCTATAATTTTGGAGGAGCCAAGGAACTGACACGTCCGATTTCAGACTTAAGAGGTTTTTTTTCCATATTTGCATAGCTAAAATTCCGCTAGTGGAGTCCAGCAGCGTCTGTCATGGAGAACACAGGAGCCAAACATTCCTTTGATCTCACAACTAAAGGTATGTATAGAGTCAGCATGATGGCATCAGTATAGCCCTGGCTTTAGGTGATATATGAGAATTCTGGTGGCTGGTCCTCTTTAAATGTATATCTTCGATTTGCTAGAGATCTCTCCCAAAAATTGTGCCACATTTAATTGGACACTCCTTTACAAGACATTTCTGTAGTGCTGTAGAGAGGGACCATCCGGTGGCACATGGAGGGTCTAGAGATCCACAAATCAAAGCTGGTACGACTCTATATGCCTCCGGGTTCCCCATACACGTCGGTCACAGTAATTATGGAACTATAAGTGCCATCAAACTTTTTAATAAACGGATAGGGATAAGGCACTTTTTAGTCTTTACTTGGAGCCATGACAGATGGCTCTATTGCAGAAAAAAAATGGACCTGGCTTTTGTGAACAATTAAAATATGATGAAACATTTTTCATTCTGGCAGTCTGTTGTTTCATAAACTCTTGGTGCTTTCTAGCATGTTTCCTCATAATCAACTTCTCGAAATCCCTCCTACCCCCATCTGTTAATAAGGGCCAAAATACGCGATTACCATTCTCCTCCTCCAGGCCCTTATGTTGGAGCCAACAGATAAGACAGCTTTTTCTTAGCAAAGGTAGGCAGGGACCATCTGCAAGCTTGAAGAAAAAACCCAGATTACACACAATGCTCCCTCCAGAGCTCAGGGTTTTGCTTATTAACAAAAAAAAAAAAGTTGCATTTTTTTTTCGACAAAAACAACAATATTTATTTAGCCAAATCGAATGATCAAGAACAAAAAAAAAATGTTGTTTCTTTTTTTAATACATACAATTTTTTATTTTTTAATTAACTGACTCATGGATTAATGCTAACTATATCTTACCTATACTGCTCTGGTGAGGTGTTGTGATCTGGTGGTTATTGTGCATTATTGCTGTGAGCGGTTGTGGTGTTAACCCTTGTTATCCTTTTGTTGCTGCCTTACTTCTCTTGCTTTTCTCCTTAGGCTCTTACTGTTTGTTCCTGTGAGTTTGCAGTATGTCTGAGTTTTCATTTTTCCCTGTCTATCTTAATCTGTGTTTCCATAACACGCCTGACCCTTCCTCCCCTGGGGGGCGTAATAGATTAGATCTGGTGAGAATAACAGTAAAGCACAGGACTTCGGTGTCTCCACCATCAGGGGTAATCTGGAGGTCAAGGATAGCCTGGGGTCCACTAGCGGGAGGGACAGAATAGAAGTCCCTTGTCCCCTGCTATCCTGGAGTCACATCGTGAATCATTCTTCTGAAAACCCAATGCTTCAGTTAACCTAAGGAATTACCAAATCGGTTGATCATTAGGTAAATTGGATGGTGTATGTATAAGACGTCTAATCTGGACCTTGAAGAGGCTTGTGGTCATTAGTAGAATATCTATTTTTGTAAGGGATTTGATGACTTGATGGACAATTTTTCAAGTTTTTGTCTATTCATTGCTTTTACATCTACGTGTTTGATCACTTGTCCATCTTTTTCATCATGATAATACACCAGGAGGATCGTTTAGAATATTTCTTCATCTAAAATTATTTTTTTATATTATTTTTTTAATGATTTAACTGTTATATTTTATATATTTTTCACTGTTATTATTATTCTTGGTAGTGGTTTTATAGTTTATTATAGAGCGGGTACACCTAGATCAGTGAAATCTTGCGCTGTGACTGGTCTGGCATTGACTCAAGAGTGATGTGGAGTTGAGATGAGCCTATAAATTCAAGTGGAATGTTGTTTTTTTTGTTTGTTTTTTTTAAATTTAACATTTTTATTGATTTTCATAACATAAGCAATCCCAATCATTGATCATTGACATACAAAGAAGAGAGAGTAGTATCAAGGTGCACTCAATAACAACACTCTATATTCCATTGCATCAGAGGTAGGAATCACTTAAAAAAGAAACAGAGGAGAGAAGGAAAGAGTGAAGAAGGAGGGGAGAGAAATAGAAAAGAAGAGAGGTATGCCACGAACACCCCCGCCCGTCCGGACCAAGACCCATAATTAAATAGCACTCAGGAAGGTCTCACTTCGTTCACATGAGTGCATGTCACAATTTACCTCGCGTTACAGAAACCAGGACTAGTCAGGAAAGATTCCCAATGGGACCACTTTGTAACGGTGGTCTCTACATCATTACGAGATTGGGCCAGAATTCTTTCCATCCGGTAGATTATGTCCACCTCACTTATCCATTCCTCCACAGAAGGCGACTCGGTGGTCTTCCAGTGGCGAGGTATAACAGTCTTGGCCGCCTGAAGGAGATGCCTGAGTAGCGATTGTTTATATATTTTTTTTGGCAGCGAGAACATATATAGGAGAACGGCCTCGGGTCGTCTGGGCACCGCCACCCCCGAGATCTCCTGAGTCACTCTCAAGACACTGTCCCAAAAGGCAGCCAGGACCGTACATGACCACCATATATGGGTCATGGTACCCTCCTGCCGTCCGCAACGCCAACACACATCTGGGACCCCCGGGCACCACCTGTGGAGCAAGGAGGGGACCCTATACCACCTTGAGACAACTTTATAACTTGTCTCCTGGGACCTGGTGTCAGTTGCTGACTTGTGAGATAGATGGAAGCAGCGGTCCCATTGTTCTCTAGAGAACTCCTGTCCAAGCTCATTCTCCCAAGCTCTGCAAAAGGGAGGAAGGTGGACCGAGTCATTGATGGTCAGTAACTTATAAATGCCCGAGATAGCGTGTTTGGGGCTGGGACCCGAGGTACATAGATTTTCAAAGGGTGACATAGGTTGTGTGGGCTCGTGTGACTGACTAGCAGATGAAAGGAAGTGCTGAAGCTGTGCATATTCAAAATGATAGCGTGGCCTCAGCGGGCGGTCCCCCAAGACCAGAGTGAGTGGGAGAACCGTTCCCTGGGGTGCAAGTGGAATGTTTTTTACACAAATTTGCATTCAACAAAATGCAAATTTGCTGTTCGATTTCTTTGGCCACTGTTTTTATGAATAGTAAAATACCATCAAAATGTTAAAAAAACCCAAACAAACAAAAAACATCGAGACCCTTGTACTCATAGTACTCTGACCGCTCTGCTCCTCACTGTCATCTGTCTGGTCCCCGTTGCTGACTCAGCTAGCATTGAATTTCCCGGGCCTCTCACAGTGGGCCAGGGCTTCTGGGTTTTATTAAGTCTGGGAGAGTTGTGTGCATGCGCGCGCAACGGCATAAAACACAGTATGACATCATGATGCCATGATTATTGGCGCGCGGTGGTAAGGAATTCAATGCAAGTGGTGGCAATCTGAAGATGTGACAAGGGCATTATGGGTGACAGTGAGGAGCAGAGAGGACGTAGAGGTGAGCGATGAGGCGAGTATAAGAATTTTCTCTTTTTTTTCATCTTATGTTTATTAAGGCCCTGTTACCCGCTACGATTTATCTGACGATATGTCGTCGGGGTCACGGTTTTCGTTACACACTTCCGTCGTCGTTAGCAACGTCGTTGCGTGTGACACCTACGAGCGACTACAAACAATCTTAAAAGTAGCAAAAATCGTTGATCGTTGACAAGTCGTTCATTTTCAAAATATTGTTTGTCGTTTAGAATGCAGCAGACACATCGCTACGTTTGACACCATACCAACGACGAACAACATCGTTAGTGCGTCCATCATCAGCGACGCGGGTGTGTCGTTACGAGCAATGCTCCACGCCTCCTCCGCTCTGATTGGTGATACCAACTGCGTTCTGATTTGGCAGGCATGGTTGATAAGGTGGACACAATTATACGCCTCTGTCGTTGCCGGAATCGTTGGGAGGATTGCTGTGTGACGGTGTCCACACGACCGCCTTGGTCAAACAATATATCGCTGAACAATGTAGCGTCGTTTGTGATATGGGTACGTGTGACCGCTACAAAACGACCTATGAGCGATCTTGGCAAATCGTAGCAACGATCTGGGCGTGTCACATCGCTAACGAGATCGCTAGCAATATCGTTGTGTGTAAAGCGGCCTTTAGGCTGTGGGATCTCTCAAAGCCCCACAGCATTATAAAAGGAAATTAAATTTGCAGAGAATAACTTCTCCACAAATCAAATTTCGGGGGAATAAAATCGATCTTCTCATCTCTAGTGTTGAATCTCACATACTTCACTAGGGACCATTGGAAGGTTTGGACTTTATCAGTTGGATTTCCAGGTTATGGTCCTCAAAATAGTCAACCAGAAGTTGCGAGACCCATCAGTGATGAGTAACTGAAGGTCAGTTGGGTGGCAGTCATGGGTCAGCACCAGAATTGTAATAGAACAAGCCGAAGAAATGAGGCAGGAGGTCAAACTAGAGGATAGAAACAAATCCCAAGCAGATAAACAGAAGCCTAGGTCAAGAGCAAGTCACAGTGATGAGTAACTGAAAGTCAGTTGGGTGGCAGTCATAGGTCAGCACCAGAATTGTTAAAGAACAAGGTGTAAAAATTAGGCAGAAGGTCAAACTAGAGGATGGAAACAAATTCCAAGCAGATAAACAGAAGCCTAGGTCCAGAGCAAATCACAGTGATGAGTAACTGAAGGTCAGTTGGGTCACCATCAGAATTGTTAAAGAACAAGCCAAAGGAATGAGGCAGAAGGTCAAACTAGAAGATGGAAACAAATCCCAAGCGGATAAACAGGAGACCAGGTCCAGGGAAAATCTTAGTCATGGAGAAGAAGTCAAAAATTAAAATTTGTACTCCAGTAAGAAATTAAAATAAGCCAAAATGTAATTTGTATCAAACTTCAATAACTGATGAGATGAAGAAGAGACGTACAGAGCGGAATGAAGGCCAGAATATTTATATTATTGTTATTTTTATTATATTTTTATATATTTCCATTTTAACTCCAAAGACAATAAGTCATCTCTTTCTCCTCGAGCTTTGACAATTTTGTCTTCAAGAACAGATAAGCCATATTGGTGAAGATATCGGATATAAGAATGTGGTTTCGGAGGTGACTCTGGAAGAACATGATGCTACATTTTTTTTCTTAGACATTTGCTTGTCATGTCTTCACTCTTAAGCGAATTGCCAGTTGGGCAAATAAATTCTCGTTACCACATTTTCCCTTTGGTTTATCAATGGGTTAAATCTTGTTATACCACTGATTTGCATAAAAGATGTTAATGATGGCTGCATGCATAAGCATTTTAACAAGCTTAATCCCATTTATGGAGGGTAATTATTGGGGAAAAACAGATTTAATGAGATACCTTCCTCACATGAACCCATCATTAAAATAGTTTAGTGTCACTCCCCGTGATTTTCGCCTCATCAATATCAAAAAGGGAATTCTCGTCAACATACAAATAAGCCTCATTTACATTCACCGCTTGACCCGAAGCTCTTCCCTGCGTCTCGACAAGAGAGTGATGGCGTTTGTTATGTTTCCACACACAGATGTCGGCTGTGTTCTACTTCTGTAAACATCCGACGTTAATGTGACTCCAGCTGATACATTGTTACGGGCCACAAACAAAGTCGTCTGCTCTCGGTGAATGTACAGACATAATCCTGCCATGTTCTTAGGTACAAAATGGTCTACTAAATTTACTAAGGAGAAGAAACAAGTCAAGGACCTCCTTTGTAAGGTACAAAAAGGTCTACTAACCCTACTAAGGAGAAGAAACAAGTCTAGGACCTCCTTAGTAAAGCACAAAAAAGGTCTATCAACCTTACTTAGAATAAACAAGTCTAGGACCTCCTTAGTAAAGGACAAAAAGGTCTACCAACCTTACTTATGAGGATAGCAAGTGTAGGAACTCCTTAGTAAAGTACAAAAAGGTCTACCAACCATACTGAGAAGAAATAAGTCTAGGACCTCCTTAGTCAAGTACAAAAAGGTCTACCAACCACACTGAGAAGAAGAAAAAAGTCTAGGACCTCCTTAGTAAAGTTCAAAAAGGTCTCCTTAGTAAGCTTGGTAGACCTTTTTGTACTTTACTAAGGAGGTCCTAGACTTGTTTATTCTCCTTAGTAATAAACAAGTCTAGGACCTCCTTAGTAAAGTACAAAAAGGTCTACCAACCTTACTAAGGAGAAGAAACAAGTCTAGGACCTCCTTAGTAAAGTTCAAAAAGGTCTACCAACCTTACTAAGGAGAATAAACAAGTCTAAGACCTCCTTAGTAAAGGACAAAAAGGTCTACCAACCTTACTTATGAGGGAATCAAGTTTAGGACCTCCTTAGTAAAGTACAAAAAGGTCTACCAACTTTACTAAGGAGGAGAAACAAGTCTAGGGCCTCCTAGGTTGGGTTATCCCTTTTTCTCAGGAGATGTGGCATTCTGTATGTTTGGCAAGAACTTGATGAGAGTTATAATTTAGGCACAAGAACCATCATTTTTCCATGAAGGAAGTTCTTACATGTTCTCAGTGTTGCCGCCTGTTTACTAAATTATATATGATGAACTGTCAAGCAGTGGTGTACACTAATGGGAGACATTATAATGCGGCTCTGACTGTAGTTTTTTCATAACTTTAAACTGGGCATGCACTGACGATGATGTCCAGGGGTGTTTCCTGACTGATGAAGCTGGCTGGCAGGATTGGTAAAGGTATGAGGTTGAAACCAGAAGGGAGGACAAGGGACAAAATTGTAAGACAGATGAGAAAATGAGCTGAGGTTAGAATAAGAATCTAACGGGAAGAAGACAACTGATATGAACCAGAGTTAGTATTAACTATAACTGGCAATTCCCAGCAGCAAGCTGGGAGTTTAGGTAAGGTCACATTGTACACAGCAGTGACCAAATAACTCCTGCACCCGAGCATGGTAGTGCCCCTCATCACTAGTTACGAGTACTGAGCACCCGAGCATGGTAGTGCCCACTCATCACTAGTTACTAGTACTGAGCACCTGAGCATGGTAGTGCCCGTTCATCACTAGTTACCAGTACTGAGCACCTGAGCATGGTAGTGTCCGCTCATCACTAGTTACCAGTACTGAGCACCTGAGCATGGTAGTGTCCGCTCATCACTAGTTACCAGTACAGAGCACCTGAGCATGGTAGTGCCCGCTCATCACTAGTTACTAGTACTGAGCACCCCAGCATGGTAGTGCCCGCTCATCACTAGTTACCAGTACTGAGCACCCCAGCATGGTAGTGCCCGCTCATCCCTAATTATTACTCATCCTATCGGGCATAATGAAATAATTTATTATACATCACTACAAGAGGCTGGCAGCATCTTACTCTTTCTCCCCATTAAAAATATGAATGCTCGGTCAAGTCAGGAGTTCATGTGTTGGGAAAAATAGCTGTTGGCTGAAAGATGGTGGAGATATCGGTGATTGAAGGTGTGTACAGTATTGGCAGCTTAATTCTGGAGAAAAAAGTTCTCTATAAAGTAAAAACAAAAGTTGAGAAAGTTGGAATGTGCTCATTTTGTCCACTCCTGTAATTTCCACAATTCAAATCAT
This sequence comes from Anomaloglossus baeobatrachus, assembly GCF_048569485.1. NCBI lineage: Eukaryota > Metazoa > Chordata > Amphibia > Anura > Aromobatidae > Anomaloglossus > Anomaloglossus baeobatrachus. The sequence goes on along the minus strand of NC_134354.1, from coordinate 778,901,471 downwards.
TAAACCTTACACGAAAGTGCAAACAAGTAACAAAAAAAAAATCAAGTAAAAATATTGTGGTAAAAAATCAAAAGGAAATGAATAAAGGGAGGAAGAGATAGATCCGATGATAAGAAATAGACTGAATCAATAAGGCAGATGATGGGAGGAATACATTAAATCAGGTGAAGAGCGAAGAGCAAGTATGAGAAGATCAAAAGAAAGTTAATTAGAAGAGAAAGAAAAGAAAGAAAAGAGTAATGCAAAACGATGAAATCAAGGACGGAATCAAGGACAATCGAAAAGATAGAATATGATAAAATCAGCAAAATGAAGGGTGAACTCAGGGTGATTAATAAATTGTATGGATGAAGAAAACGCGAAGAAGACATTTAATTCAGTCCAAACCAAATGGATGCATACAAGAAAGAGATTAAATGAAGGGAAGATCTGGTGAAATCATCAAGACAAAACGAGACAGTAAATGGGAAAGTCACGGGCATGTCACGGTTGACAGACAGTCCTGTGGTGTCCGACCGTAGAAGGTCGCAGCATTTGGCTACACAAACTGCTTCCTGAGATTTTATTCTTCCTGCTGCGATGTAAATGGTATCCTATGTATCTTCTCTGCTTGGGGTTTATCCCTTTCCTTTCAGTACCCTGCGGATATCCTCACCTTTCAGCTGCTAATCATCATCACTTTCTTTTCTGTCCTTAAATACTCAAATTTTCCCTGGGTGTTTGCTGGTGATAGAGTTATTTTCCCAGGCCTTGCATGCAAGCAGTCGGCTTGCAATCATCTGAAGCAACATTGTCGTTTGTTGTGGTTTCTATCGCTGAGTCTTCTTGGAGATAAGCTATTCATTCACTCCCAGTTTGTACACCCTGTGTCATCTTTAGAGCTTTGTGGGGTGAACTAGCGCTCATGCCATCTGTTTCCTACCTACGGCCCAGTTCAGGGTCAGCCAGGGTCAGGTATCCAGGTCGGTGTATATGTGTGGAACCTACATAGGGTGCTTAGGAGAGCCAGGGCCCAGCAGAAGGTTTGGTCACGGGTCACCATCTCCCCCTTCTCTAGACACAGAGTCTCCCTTCCCTTCCCTGTCACCGTATGCATGGTAATTTCCCATACCTAGCTTGACAGAAAGTAGGGAAAGCAAAAATAATCAAAAGACCAATTAGTCAACAAGAGGACAATTCAAAGATGAATTAAAATAGTTGACGTAAACTATAGATTTTGTTGGAATTTTTGAAGTTGAGAACTCAGAACTTTTTCTGTTGACCAAAGACAAAGATCTTGCCAAAATCTTTGACTACCGAGGCAGATTCTGGAGTGTGGATCTCCCAAGGTGTCACGTCAAGAGGTTCCAAATCTGATGACACAGTACCAAAAAGATTCTCCATCTAGATGTTTACTTGTGATATCAAGTTTATTCTGAACTTCGTATGGTTTAGAAGTGTGTTGCCCAAGTTTTGCAACTTTAGTCAACGTGGTGTCTAAGGAGACCTTCAAAATCTGCATCCCGTGCATTCGACTTTTATTGCCACCACAAAAAAAAAAATCTGGTGGTAGTTTTAGAGGAGTCATCTTCCCAAAATGTGCTCCAATTTTAACCAGGGACCTCTGCACTATAAGTCATCTCACCAGTGAGTCACCATGTTGGCTCACTGGTGAGATGACCTATAGTGTAGAGGTCCCTGGTTAAAACTGGAGCAAATTTTGGTAAGATGACTCCTCTAAAAATACCACTAGATTTTTTTTTTGTGGTGGCAACAAAAGTCGAATGCACGGGATGCAGATTTTGAAGATTTTCTTAGACACCACTTTGACTAACGTTGCAATTAGTGTTGAGCGGACCCGGATCCGCAAAATCCGGATCCGCACAGTTTGAGAGCCTGATCCGAGTCCGACCAGTACCCGGGATTCGGGGTGCACGATCTCTCTCTCTCGTCCCGGATCCCGTTCCCCATTGATTTGTATGGCCGCGGATTCCGGATCAGATCCGGACTTCGGCGGCAACCCGATCTGGATCCGCCGGACCCGGATTATGACCGATCCGCTCAACTCTAGTTGCAATGCATTAAAAGCAAATTGTGTTACTTGAGGAGACGGCATTATTGTCCTCTGTGAAGAATCAGCCCTGATGGCATTATTATGACACAGAAGTAATTCGTGTCTATCTATCCATCATTTTATCTACATAGTCACAAGGAATCTGTTATTAAATTGGCACCTTTCCTAATTCTATTCATGGGCATTGGTCCATTAAACACAAATTCCTCACACATGGTAACAATTAGTATTGTACCTACCAGTAAAAGACATGTAATTAATATCAGCCAGATTTCATCTCGTCTTATTTCCATTCGTTGGCCAAATAAAGCCAGATGGTAAACAATATTATCATTAAAGGGAAAATTCCTAATGAACCGTGCGGAGAACAAAGAAGAGAATGTGAAGAAACTCAACAACACGGAGAGGACATATCATTACGGGGACATGACACCGCTAACGTAGGTAGATCATAGGTAACTAGGCAGAACATAGGCTTGTCACTAAATACAATACATACAGTATATCCTCCCTTGTACAGTCATATGAAAAAGTTTGGGCACCCCTATTAATGTTAACCTTTTTTCTTTATAACAATTTTGTTTTTTGCAGCAGCTATTTCAGTTTCATATATCTAATAACTGATGGACCGAGTAATATTTCTGGATTGAAATGAGGTGCAAAAGTATGGGCACCTCAACATAAAAGTGACATTAATATTTTGTAGATCCTCCTTTTGCAAAAATCACAGCCTCTAGACGCTTCCTGTAGCTTTTAATGAGTTCCTGGATCCTGGATGAAGGGATATTTGACCATTCCTGTTTACAAAACAATTCCAGTTCAGTTAAGTTTGATGGTCACTGAGCATGGACAGCCGCTTCACATCATCCCACAGATTTTCTATGATATTCAGGTCTGGGGACTGGGATGGCCATTCCAGAACATTGTAATTGTTCCTCTGCATGAATGCCTGAGTAGATTTGGAGCGGTGTTTTGGATCATTGTCTTGCTGAAATATCTATCCCCTGCGTAACTTCAACTTCGTCACTTGTCAAGAATCTGCTGATACTGAGTTGAATCCATGCGACCCTCAACTTTAACAAGATTCCCGGTGCCGGCATTGGCCACACAGCCCCAAAGCATGATGGAACCTCCACCAAATTTTACTGTGGGTAGCAAGTGCTTTTCTTGGAATGCTGTGGCTTTTTGCCTCCATGCATAACGCCTTTTTGTATGACCAAACAACTCAATCTTTGTTTCATCAGTCCACAGGACCTTCACCAAAATGTAACTGTCTTGTCCAAATGTGCTTTTGCATACCTCAGGCGCCTCTGTTTGTGGCGTGCTTGCAGAAACGGCTTCTTTCGCATCACTCTCCCATACAGCTTCTCCTTGTGCAATGTGCGCTGTATTGTTGACCGATGCACATTGACACCATCTGCAGCAAGATGATGCTGCAGGTCTTTGGAGGTGGTCTGTGGATTGTCCTTGACTGTTCTCACCATTCTTCTTCTCTGCCTTTCTGATATTTTTCTTGGCCTGCCACTTCTGGGCTTAACAAGAACTGTACCTGTGTTCTTCCAGTTCCTTACTATGTTCCTCACAGTGGAAACTGACAGTTTAAATCTCTGAGACATCTTTTTGTACCTTCCCCTGAACAACTATGCTGAATAATCTTTGTTTTCAGATCATTTGAGAGTTGTTTTGAGGAGCCCATGATGCCACTCTTCATAGGAGATTCAAATAGGAGAACAACTTGCAAGTGGCCACCTTAAATACCTTTTCTCATGATTGGATACACCTGCCTATGAAGTGCAAAGCTCAATGAGGTTACAAAACCAATTTAGTGCTTTAGTAAGTCAGTAAAAAGTAGTTAGGAGTGTTCAAATCAAGAAATTGATAAGGGTGTCCATACTTTTGCACCGGTCAAATTTTGTTTAAATGCGGATTGCACATTTTCTGTTACTACAATAAACCTCATTTCAATCCAGAAATATTACTCAGTCCATCAGTTATTAGATATATGAAACTGAAATAGCAAAAACCCAAATTGTTATAAAGAAAAAAGGTTAACATTAATAGGGGTGCCCAAACTTTTTCATATGACTGTATACTCCGATTTTTTTAATGAGGAACATATTCATACACAAAAAGCCTTGATCTCAAGGGAAAAGCAGTCCAAAATATGGGAGATATTGTAGGGTCCGAATGTATTTAAGACACTGGAGCTGCAATGGATGATTCACTAGATTGGAAGAGAACCACTCATGGTCTCACCTATGAAACTTGACAGGAAGGTGTCACGGAGAAACCTGTCAAGCAGGCCAAACAGGACAAGCAAAATTCAGAGGAAGATGCCCGGTGGACTCCTTACCCCATGTCCGGCTTGTTTTCCTCAAGTAATTTTTTCTGTAATCATAGAATCCTAGAATGGTAGAGTTGGAAGGGTCCTCAAGGCCATTAGGTCTAACCCCCTGCGAGTGCAGGTTTTCCTAAATCATCCCAGCTATATGTTTATCCAGTTTTCATTTGAAGATTTCCATTGATGGAGAGCACACCACCTCCCGTGGTCGCCTGTTTCACTCCCTGACTGCCCTCACTGTCAGAAAGTTTTTCCTAATGTCTAATCTGAATCTCCTTCCTTTAAGTTTCAACCCATTGCTTCTTGTACTTCCTTGCGCTAATGAGAATAGGGTGGTTCCCTCTGAACTGTGACTACCTTTCAGATATTTGTAGACCGCTATTAAGTCTCCTCTCAGCCTTCTCTTTTTCAAACTAAACATCAGTTCTTTTAGCCGTTCTTCATAGGACATGGTTTGCAGACCTTCTACCATCTTGGTTGCTCTTCTTTGGACTTGCCATAATGTTTTAGAGTAAATTATAATGAAGTATTACTTCCGGTAATGAAGGTGCCGGTCTCGATTGTATCCTCCCCCTTGTCATGTTCTGATTATCAAGGTTCTGCTAAGCACAAGGGAACCCCCCAGGAGCGCCGCCACAAACAGGGTACACCGGGGACATGATACAATATTGGGCCCTAGAGCTAGGGAGAAGGGATCGGGAACACCTCCAAAACTCACCTGTGACTGATCCCTGCACTCCATAATAAGGTTTTTTTCACCCCATCGCTGATTACGTGCCTTGGCCCTCGCTTGAACTAAACTGTCCCTGGCTAGTGAGAAGGTCGTCAAGAGCAGTAGTCCCACCACTACAATAATACAACACAAGCGAAAGAAGAAAGACAGGGGGAAATAGACAAAAGGATATAACAAAATTACTCGGCTGCAGCCAAAGACCAAGACTGCAGACAACATGGCTCCAATGGCAATAGCTCTAGCAGCTCCTAAATGCTTCCTCCCTCCAACCTGGTGAGAACAGAAAAAGGAGACTATTTCCAGCATCAGGTGATGGATCATGTGACTATTTGAAATAGATGGGAATTGTCACAAACCGGCTGTACTTGAGGTAAATTAACCAGGTGCTACCAGTAGGCAAACTGACTTTAACCCTTGCTGCACTAACAAAAAGCGAATTCATATAATATAGAGAGCCACACAAGTTAATGTGGAGCTCAGATCCCGGAACTGTCACAAATATCACCAGGACGGTAGACACTTGTGACATCCCTTGACTAATGGAGAAGCTTATAAGTACACTGAACAAGACTATAAACACATCACTTTTGTTTTTGCTCCCATTTTTCATGAGCTGAGCTCAAAAGGTCTAAGACTTTTTCTATGTATGCAGAAGGCCTTTTTTTTCTCAAATATTGCTCACAAATTTGTCTATGTCTGATGCATCAGCTGTCATGATCCCTTTAAAGAACGAGAAAAACATCGCTATTTTCTTCCACAAAAAGCGTTCCAACTACTAACAAATAAAGTGTGCCAACTTGGCTCCTGGATGTGTAAATTCTAGGTCACTAACTGCTTGGTTACCTAGATGTTTACTATATGTATAGGTCTTTAATTTCCCAGAGGAGCATTGCATGGCTCATAAGCCTCCTCACATAGGCATGTCACTCTCCACAAGGAGAAATGTTATCCTTAGATCCCAGTCATACACCCAAGTCAGATCTCATACTTGGCACTGATGAGGGAAACTAACCCAAAACACCAGGTCTATGAATTAAGATTCTGATTTGGCTTTATCCTAAGTCATATGGTAAGGCTTGTTAAAGAGTCAATATTGAGTTTTAGGATTGTTATTTCCGATGGCGCTAGAGATCAATTTAATTTTAATTTCCAAGAGAATCATTGAATGGCTCATAAGCCTCCTCACGCAGGCATACCGCTCTCCACAAGGAGAAACGTTACCCCTTAGATGCCAGTCAGAAGCCTCATACAGCCAACTCAGATTTCATTCCTGGCACTGATTAAGGGCAATAACCTAAAACACAATGTCTATAAATTGAGATCTCATTTTGCTTTTATCCTAAGTCATATGGTAAGGTTTGTTAAAGGGTTGATATTGAGTTTTAGGATTGCTACTTCTATTAGTTGGCTCTAGAGTTCATGTTCTCTTCCTGTCTGAAGAGGCAATGTCCATATTTAATTTTCTTGAGGAGTATTGCACGGCTCATAAGCCTCCTCATGCTGGCATGTTACCCCTTAGATCCCAGTGAGAAGCCTAAAACAGCCAAGTTAGATCTCAGACTTTGTACTGATGAAGTCAACTTTGAACTACAGTGATCCCTCACCTATCGCACGAGTTATGTTCCAGAGACCCCTGCGATAGGTGAATATCCGCAAAGTAGTGGAGTTATATTTAGTATATTATTTACCCGTATTTTATTATGAGGCACTTTTCCTCCCAAAAATGTGGGAGGAAGATGAGGGGTACATCTTATAGGCCGAATTTAGCTTACTGGGGGGTGGTGGTGAATGGTGATAGAAGGCAGGGGCAATGCTGCGGACAGTGGACTGTGCACTGTGGAAGATGAGGCAGGGGCCATCCTGAAAATGTTGGAGGTGTAGGCTTCAAATAATGGCGCCTGGAGTTGGCGCATGCGTAGATTGAGCTCTCGACTCAAGATCTCTTCTGCACATGCGCCACTTGCGACCTGGAGGTGGCGCGTGCATAGATAAGATCTCGGTTCGACATTGAGCCGATATCGCAATCCGCACATGCGCCGACTACGGGTGCCGTATCTTTGAAGCCTACACCTCCAACATTTTCAGGATGATCCTGCTAATGCACGCAACGAGCATCTGGGACATCCACCGGTGTGGTGGATGTCCCAGATGCTCGTTGCGTGCATTAGAAGCTCACAGCATCGCCCTACTCCACCACCGCCCCTGCCTCCTGTGACCCCGCTCCACCACTGCTGCTGCCCCCTCACCGGTAAGACACTACTGGATTGGAATACGGTAAATTTGAGGTGCATCTTATAAGAGGAACATTACCGGCGATACAGTGAAGCTGCAATAAGTGAACCGCGATATAGCTCGAGTCCGACTGTATATACTATTTACAGGAGTTACTACATAAAGTGTATATAAGCCGTAGTGTCATTAACCCTTTGCTATTAAGCCCGTAACACATCTTATAGTAAGCCAAGTAGATGAGAAGTGAAACCCTAATGGACTTTGCAGAGCGCGTTCACCACCGGGAACTAAGTACCGTAAATAAAGAATTAAGAGCCGGCGCGATTATCTTAATCTACAAGCTACCAATCAATTTTTCATAAAGTGGCTTAAGTCCTATCGCTGTCCATTTCTTAAGCGTGAGGCAGGGCGTGTTAATGCTACGTTTTGCTAAATAATCACTGCAAAGTTAAGTTGATGTGAAATTAAAATGACCTCCGAGCCACTTATATCTTCATCGAAAAAACCACGGACGTGATTTTCATTTGTAGCCGAAGCAAAACGTAAAAGTTCCTGGAGTTCTAAGGCTAGTTTCACACTTGCGTTGGACGGGATCCGTAGCATTGCGTTGTGTGACGGATGCAACGGATGCGTTGCATAGTGTGGCACAACGGATGTTACGGATCGTACAAAATAACGCAATCCGTTATAGGTTTTTTTCCTTGACACATCTGAGCATGCGAATTTGTGTAAAGACGGATGCGTTAACGGAATCCGTCAAATGACGCATTCTAACGGAATCCACCACCATAGGCGTCCATTATAAAAACAACGGACGCCTAACGGATTCCTGCAGGTTGCGTTTTTTTGACAGTCCGCCAAGCGCAGAAAAACGTTACATGGTGCGTTCCATCCGCCCGACGCAGCATCAAAATAACGACGCTGCGTCGTCCAGCGGATGCAACGCAGACACTTGCGTTACAGTGCGTCGTCCATACAAGTCTATGGAGAATAGCGCAGTGCGTTAACGGACTGCGCTATTCTCCATCGTGACGGAATGCGCTGAACGCAAGTGTGAAACTAGCCTAAGTAAAGTATCATGGCACACCACAAGCCATTTATACTACTAGGGTCGTCTTGGGGCACCAAGACCTGGATGCGACGGTTCCTTCTCCGTCCCCGACAGCTTCGTATTATAAATTCCACTCATGACTCAATATCAAAAGTAACTAAATAAAGAAAGGACTCTCATCATCGGAGAAGTGGCTTTAGGAGCGTCTATTCTCCATGTTTAGCCCCCGGAACTCATTAAGTTGGCAGTATGTATGGCAAATTAAAATGCAGGGTCTGTGATCTGCGGACAAAGTCCTGACAAAGCTCATCCAATCCGTGCCGTCAAGTTCTCATTAGTGTGGATATGAATACGTTCGGCTACTCGAGTCAGGGTGTTGCCCTGGGGTATTGCTGCACGCCGAAGAAAGAAAGAGAATACTGGGAGGTAGATCATATAACCAAACTCTTCAACCACATCCTTGAGCGAAATGAAGTTTCTTCTTCTGTGCGCTCATCCTCGAGATTTAGTACGGAAAAGAAAAAGAAAATATGTGAGACGGGATTCATCAATTTTTTATGATACTGAAAATTGAATAAGTCCTCTCGGGGATGTTTGGTCAACGGAAGAGGGTCATCAACTCAAGACCTCAATCTTCTAAAGCTGAGAGCTACATGGTAGCAAACATAACATAGAGTTAACCTTTAAGGCTTTTGGGCAAAAGGAGTTTACCCTGGTTGGTCTCATCCAAATTGTGGTTTGGTGGTGAAAACCCATACAAGACTTTCTTCTCTAAAAGAACTAAATTGGGAAATTAAGAAGCAAGCGGGGGAAGGATCCAGCTCAGACTCCAAGGATTTGAATAAAAGGCATTTCTTTATTTCAGCTTGTTAAAAAGAATATATCCAAAAAAGTATAATGACACCGGCTGTTAACACTGACAGATAGTAGATGAAGAAAAAAAAAAACTACGCGTTTCGGCAGTACGCCTTCATCAGGTCATAGTCCATCAGGTCATAGACTATGACCTGATGAAGGCGTACCGCCGAAACGTGTAGTTTTTTTTTTTTTCACCATCTATCATCTGCCAGTGGTTTCAGCCGGTGTCATTATACTTTTTTGGATATATTCTTTTTAACACGTTGAACTAAAGAAATGCTTTTTATTCAAATCCTTGGAGTCTGCTTGCTTCTTGTCTATATACAGCTGGCTGCCATGGTCCGTACTGGGACCGAGGATACTTATCTGGAAGAATTTATCAGGCTGACTTCCATTGTGGTGAGAGGTTCAAGTGTTCAGTGTTTACAATTGTTCAAATTGGGAAATTGGACCAGGAAAATGGAATGGAACAGAAAAATTCGGAACCATAATGTGGATCCATTTAGCCAAAAGCCACATTAATGAAGTAGTCACTAACAAGATCTTCTGATATTAGAATGTCTTAAAGAGGTTGTCCAGCAGGACTATATTATTTCTTTCTATTATGAGCCTAAAACGTCACAGGCAAGTAGGTGCTAACGACCCGTATGTTCTACCCGGCGCTGCTCCACGTCAACAGGGCAGCTCCTTCTCGGAGTATGACTGCTAACATCATGTTGATTGACAGCCGACTCCCCACAGTCCCACTCAGTCAACAGAGCAGAGCAGAAGAGAAGTCACCACTCTGACATCGTGAAACCAGGGGAAGCCATTGAATTGCCGGCAGGATCAGTCTTTGACTGCTATGTGTCGGCAGAGATTGGCTCTGGGCAGAACATGCCCATAGTGAAAAAATAATATAGTCCTTGAAGCAATATGGTCTTTTAAGCCCCCATACATTTAAGATAGCTGTCAGTCAAGCCCCCTGTTCTCTCTATGACAGTTAGACTTTCCGGGCAACATCCTATCTTCCGGAAAGCAAAATGATCGGCCATTAGAAATCCAACAGACCGGATCCTTCTTTCCCAAAACCTGTCGAGGGATGACCTCCATTTCCAAACTGTAGGCTAATACGACCAGCAGTTTTGACCAACTTTGGTCTAATGTGTATAGGACTCACAAACTGCAATCGACTGTCCAAACCTAACTTTCCTTCTCCTTGTCCTGTATGTGCCAAAAAAGTACATGCGTTTGGTGTGAATTTGGGTGAAATCCTGATAAGCCATGGTTTTCTTGTCTGTTCATCCTCATCCCCAAAAGGCTGAACGGAGCCAGGGCAGAGCCATGGGCGTAGTGACCCATGACTCACCTTTGCAGGGCAGCAAGGGGTTAATGATTTTTCTATAGAAAGAGCGGGCTTTTGCGGGGTCAAGAGTTTAGGGGGGGTGGATCTATAGGGCCAGGGGAGGGGACAGGGTGGGGGCTGTATATATGTCCAGGGAGAAAGGGGGGGGGCACTACTTCGGCGCGAGGTACCGTTAGAGAAGGTCCCGCCCTCCCGCCCTATACATATATGTTTAATCTTTGTCGGGGAAGACAGTGGAGTCAAGGTTCATTTAATTTTCTATTGGGTGTTCGAGTCATTTCGGCGAGCGGTGGCGAGGGGGGTTCTTGGAGTCGGTGGAAATTCGGGATGGGGGGTGGTACATCAGATAGATGGGGGACCACCCCCCCTTTCTTTATTCTGGTATGGTAATTGCCTGGCGGACTTGGGGGGGGCTCTCCAGGGGTGGGGTCCCCTGAGAGTCGGTTAGGGACACGGTTTTCCGGCAAAGGTGGTGCCCCCGAGCTTGTGGTCGCGGCTGGGGGCAAAATATGCCGGATGGTTTGGTAACAATATTTGGTGTCCGCCAGGTTTTGGGGCTCCAAGAACCGCCCTTGCATTGGTAAAATGGTTATTTATTATCTGTTATAATGTTTGTTAATAAACCGGGCCGATTTGGCCAATTTATCCAAAGAAGGATGTTGTGTTTTTATTAGCGGTTGGGAAAAAGGGGGGGGGTTTGGTGTGGGGGATTCTGCTGACAATATGAAGAAAGCCTCTGCAGTAGGGCAGTCAAGGTAAATTCTTACAAAAAGATTAGTTCACTGGTTCTCACCTTGTCAAATATGAAAACTGATGAACAGGACAGACCGTTGACTGTGAAGGGCGGGTGGTAGATTAAGATGACGTAAAAGCTTTCTTTTCTCCCTACTACTGATGAGCGAGTACTACCATGCTCAGGTGCCTGGTACTTATAAGAGCAGTTGGAGGCTTGGACGAGTGCGACTCGAGCACCCGAGAATAATGGAAGTCAATGAGGAACTCAAGTATGTTTCCAGAAGCGTTCCATTATACTCGGGCTCTCGAGTCACACCCATCCAAGCATTCAACTGCTTGTTATCAATACCGAGCACCCAAACATGGTAGTGCCCGCTCATCACTAGTTACCAGTACTGAGCACCCGAGCATGGTAGTGCCCGCTCATCACTAGTTACCAGTACTGAGCACCCGAGCATGGTAGTGCCCGCTCATCACTAGTTACCAGTACTGAGCACCCGAGCATGGTAGTGCCCGCTCATCACTAGTTACGAGTACTGAGCACCTGAGCATGGTAGTGCCCGCTCATCACTAGTTATCAGTACTGAGCACTCGAGCATGGTAGTGCCCGCTCATCACTAGTTACGAGAACTGAGCACCCGAGCATGGTAGTGCCCGCTTATCACTAGTTACGAGTACTGAGCACCTGAGCATGGTAGTGCCCGCTCATCACTAGTTACGAGTAGTGAGCACCCGAGCATGGTAGTGCCTGCTCATCACTAGTTACGAGTACTGAGCACTTGAGCATGGTAGTGCCCGCTCATCACTAGTTACGAGTACAGAGCACCCGAGCATGGTAGTGCCCGCTCATCACTAGTTACGAGTACTGAGCACCTGAGCATGGTAGTGCCCGCTCATCACTAGTTACCAGTACTGAGCACCTGAGCATGGTAGTGCCCGCTCATCACTAGTTACCAGTACAGAGCACCTGAGCATGGTAGTGCCCGCTCATCACTAGTTACCAGTACTGAGCACCTGAGCATGGTAGTGCCCGCTCATCACTAGTTACGAGAACTGAACACCTGAGCATGGTAGTGCCCGCTCATCACTAGTTACGAGTATTGAGCACCCGAGCACGGTAGTGCCCGCTCATGACTAGTTACGAGTACTGAGCACCTGAGCATGGTAGTGCTCACTCATCACTAGTTACGAGTACTGAGCACCTGAGCATGGTAGTGCCCGCTCATCCTTAGTTACCAGTACTGAGCACCCGAGCATGGTAGTGCTCACTCATCACTAGTTACCAGTACTGAGCACCCGAGCATGGTAGTACTCGCTCATCACTAGTTACGAGTACTGAGCACCTGAGCATGGTAGTGCCCGCTCATCACTAGTTACGAGTACTGAGCACCCGAGCATGGTAGTGCCCGCTCATCACTAGTTACTAGTATCGAGCACCCAAGCATGGTAGTGCCCGCTCATCACTAGTTACGAGTACTGAGCACCTGAGCATGGTAGTGCCCGCTCATCACTAGTTACCAGTACTGAGCACCCGAGCATGGTAGTGCCCGCTCATCACTAGTTACGAGTACTGAGCACCTGAGCATGGTAGTGCCCGCTCATCACTAGTTACCAGTACTGAGCACCCGAGCATGGTATTGTCCGCTCATCACTAGTTACCAGTACCGAGCACTCGAGCATGGTAGTGCCCGCTCATCACTAGTTACCAGTACTGAGCACCCGAGCATGGTAGTGCCCGCTCATCACTAGTTACCAGTACTGAGCACCCGAGCATGGTAGTGCCCGCTCATCACTAGTTACGAGTACTGAGCACCCGAGCATGGTAGTGCCCGCTCATCACTAGTTACCAGTACTGAGCACCCGAGCATGGTAGTGCCCGCTCATCACTAGTTACCAGTACTGAGCACCTGAGCATGGTAGTGCCCGCTCATCACTAGTTACCAGTACTGAGCACCTGAGCATGGTAGTGCCCGCTCATCACTAGTTACCAGTACTGAGCACCCGAGCATGGTAGTGCCCGCTCATCACTTGTCCCGACCTTAACGGCTCTTATATTTGGGATTTCTAGGAAATTAGGCGCATTTATAACTGTCGTAAGAGAATTTTCTGCTCGTGCGCTATTTTCTATCTGCTATTTTTACTACTATGTGTAGCAGATTTCCAGCTTTTCAGCACTAGGGTAGAAATTAAAAAGTCAGAGTCGGCGAGTTATGTGACAGACGTGTAATTAGCCGTGCCTTCAGCTTTTGCAGCGTTAGTGTCGTACGTAAACTAAACATGACAATTCGAGGAGTGCCGCTTCGCTCCAGTAAGTCCTTGATTTCCCAGCTGATGCTGTACATTTTCTCAACTGCAGCCACAAACATGACATACACCCGCTAAGAGCTGAAACGCGCCGAGGCTGAGATGGATGGACCGCTTCATTTCACGAGACTCGTCTTATAATAACATTATTTTTTATATTAAAGCTCTTATAAAGTCCACTCTCCCCAGCTCATTCTCGCTGAGGTATGAGGAGCTGAATGAGGAGATGGCCACAAATGACACAGATGCTTTATCTGCTTTATGTTATTAATTAGAAAAAATTGCCTGGTAAAAATATTTTTCTATAAAGTTTATTTTTTTTAAGTATATAAATTAATAGTAGACATGAAAACGAAGAAACTTTGTAATATATCTATCATGATGTGACGTGTTGGATAAGAAGGGATATGGATCCCTATGCTCTCCCTAATCTCAAGGATACTCTTAATGGTTGAGATGCCCGAGTCCCGTTCCTGGCCCTGCTCCTGACCAGACCTAGTCCTATTTCCTCCCTAACCCTCCCACCAGCAAAAGGCTAGGCAGGAGTGTGATGTTAAACACAGATGAAGACAGACAAGGGAAAACCAAAATTCTGCCACTCTGCACACGCAGGATAGTAGAAGAAGAGATACAGGAGGAAAACAAGAGCAGGAAGGTCGACAAAGACAACTGGGGTAAACTCAACAACCGCACAAAGCAACAAGAGGTACACGCACCAGATAGTCTGGGACATCACACTAGACCAAGTAAGATAAACTATAGCTGGCATAGGAGGAAGGAGACAGCCAGTATAGATAGGTGGAGAGCAGATGTCATAAGCTCCCTCACAACAGGTGACCAAAGAGAGCAAACAAAAAGACTAGCAGAGATTAAGGGGTACTTTGCACGTTGCGACATCGCTACTGCGATATCGTCGGGGTCAAATCGAAAGTGACGCACATCCGGTGTCGGTAACGACGTCGCAACGTGTAAAGCCTAGATGCGCCGATAAATGATCGCAAAAGCGTCGTAAATCGGTGATCTGTGTAGTGTCGGTCATTTTCATAATGTTGCACCAATAGGAGATACGATGTTGTTCCTCGTTCCTGCGGCAGCACACATCGCTGTGTATGAAGCCGCAGGAGCGAGGAACATCTCCTTACCTGCCTCCACCGGCTATGCGGAAGGAAGGAGGTGGGCAGGATGTTTAAGTCCCGCTCATCTCCGCCCCTCTGCTTCTATTGGATGGCTGTCGTGTGACATAGCTGTGATGCCGCACGACACGCCCCCTTAGGAAGGAGGCGGGTCGCCGGGCAGAGCGACGTCGCAGGGCAGGTAAGTGCGTGTGACGCTGCCGTAGCGATAATGTTCGCTACGGCAGCTATCACAAGATATCGCATGTGCGACGGGGGCGGGGACTATCGCGCTCGGCATCGCTATCATCGGCTAGCGATGTCGCAGCGTGCAAAGTGCCCCTAACTCTTGCTAGCTTGCTTATGAATCAGCACACAGCAGGTCGATGCCCGAGTCTGCCTGCATTGATCCCACACACCAGAGAATCACTCGGGTGGAGTGTCAGAATCTGCAGTCTGAGCAAAATCTTCGTAACAGAGAAATCCACTTCTTTCTTCTCCTGGACTGATTTTTCATTCTCAATTCACAGGCAAGATCTGTATTCAGCGATGACAGATTTTCCTATTACAGAGATAGGAGATGACAGTTGGTGTTTGTAAGCTTCTATGGAGGGGGAGGAGCTAGACATTCTGCTGCAAGTTCTCCTGAAATATCTCCATAGACCTTTATAAGCACCAACTGTCATATCCTGTCTTAGTAATGGGAATGTCTTCACTGTATACAAATTTTACCCCGTCCATTGAGAATTTTGAGAATGAAACATCAGTCCAGGAGGGGAAAGAAGCGGATTTCTCTGATAAGATATATTACAAAGTCTCTTGTTTTCATGTGTAATATTCATTTATGAAAAATTGAAACAACGGTCACTTTAAGTTCTGAAAAGTTCACGAAACTGAAATATGAGGAGCCTTTTAAAGGAGTCCTCCAGCTACTTTCGTATCCCCTTTGGAATACACAGGCTACATGAATTAATCATCAGCCGCAGCGGTCGGGTCCCGGGTGGTTTTCTCTTCCAGTCTGGTAGCTCTGGAATGGGTTGAATACATATTTTATTCATTGTTTTATCACCGTGATTATACTTTGACAAATGTAACAATTCAGTGGAAAATTCCTTTAAAGGGAATCTGTGAGCAGGTTTTTGCTATGGAATCTGACAGCAGCATAATGTAGGTGTGGTGATCCTGATTCCAGCAATGTGTCACTTACTGGGCTGGTTGGTGCAGTTTTGCTAGATTCCCCTGTTTTCTCTTCTATGTATAAACCCCACCCACACCTCTGATTGGTGGC